>NW_007248550.1:515823-540676 GCF_000164805.1 Carlito syrichta | reverse complement strand
GTTCCAGGATGCAGTAAGTTATGATTGTGCCACTGCACTCCAGCCTGGGAGACAGAAGAAAGCCCTGTCTCTTAAAAAAAAATGTCTGGCAGAATTCAGCAGTGAAACCATTAGGTCTTAGGCTACTAATAGCCTACTGCTTACCAGAAGCCTTACCAATAACAAAAACAGTCAATGTATGTTTGTGTTATATATACATATATATGCAGTGTACTGTATTCTTACAATAAAGTAAACTAGAGAAGAGAAAATGTCCTTTAGAAAATCATAAGGAAGAGAAAATACATTTACTATTCATTCAGTGGAAGTAGATCATCATAAAGGTCTTCATTCTTGATGTCTTTATGTTAAATAGGTTCAGGAAGAGGAGAGGTTGGTCTTGCTGTCTCGGGAGTTGTAGAGGCAGAAGAAAATCTACATCTAAGTGGATCCATGCAGTTCAATTCCGTGTTGTTCAAGGTCAACTGTACTCATTTCTAACAGTGAGTTTGCTGCATTGGAGAAGATGCGGAAAGGGGAGATGTTGATCAAAGGGCACAAAGTTTCTGTTAGACTGGAGAAAAGTTTTTACGATCTATTGCCCTGCATAGTGACCACAGTTAATAATAATGTATTATATATTGCAACATTCCTGAAAGAACAGATTTTTAATATT
Source organism: Carlito syrichta (assembly GCF_000164805.1). Lineage (NCBI taxonomy): Eukaryota > Metazoa > Chordata > Mammalia > Primates > Tarsiidae > Carlito > Carlito syrichta. Next base: position 540,021 of record NW_007248550.1, on the reverse strand, counting down.
CTCACCATGAAAAGATCTATGTATACATTACGTAAAAATTTATCAAGCTAATTAACATATCCACTGCCTTACCTGCTTACTATTTTTGTGGTGAGCACGTTTAAATCTACTCTTAGCACTTTTGAAATATACAATACTGGCAACCAATTCCTGATCAAAACCCCAAGTGCCCATGCCATAAGAGATAAGATAGACAGGAGGGGACTCAACAAACTGACAAGTGTCTGCAAAGCAAAAGAAACCATCAAGAGAGCAGGGAGACAGCCCACAGAATGGGAAAAAATATTTGCCAACAGTATATCTGACAAAGGCCTAACATCTAGATCTACAAGGAATTCAAACTTGTCAAAAGGAAAAAAACAAACAGCCCCATTAAAAAGTGGGTAAAAGACATGAATAGGCACTTCTCAAAAGAAGGTATACGGATAGCCAACAGACACAAGAAAAAGTGCTCAGCCTCACTCATTTGCACTCAGAGAAATGCAAATCCATACCACATTGAGATACCACCTAACCCCTATAAGAATGGCCATCATTCAAAAAAACAAACAACAACAGATGCTGGCGAGGATGTGGCGAAAAAGGAATACTTCTACACTTCTGGTGAGAATGCAAACTAATGCAACCTCTTTGGAAGACAGTGTGGCAATTTCTGAAAGAACTAGAAATTGACCTTCCTTATGACCCAGCAATCACCCTATTAGGAATATACCCAGAGGAATGTGAATCATTCTATAAAAAAGATACCTGCACACATATGTTTGTTGCAGCTCTATTCACAATAGCAAAAACACAGAACCAACCATGCTGCCCATCAAAGCTGGACTGGATAAAAAAAAATCTGGTACATATTCACAATGGAATATTATGCAACCATAAAGAAGAACAAACATATGAACTTTGCAGCAACTTGGATGGATTTAGAGTCTATCATACTCAGTGATCTATCACAGAAACAAAGAACAGAATACCATATGTTCTTACTCATAAGTGGACCTTGAACAATAATCATAATACTATAAAAAGGGATTGGCAGTAGTGGAAAACTGCCAGGGGAGGTGGGGCGGATTGGCAGTTGAAGGAAACTGCCAGGGAAAGGAGGGGTACACCTCATCAACAAGGGTACCTGCATAATGAACATTTGTATACCTAAACCTGAATTGTACCCCACATCTTTAAAATTAAATAAATACATAAATATATAAAAATTTCAAAAAGACATATACAATACATCATTAACAACTATGGTCACCATGTTGCTTAATAAGTCTCTAAAATGTTCTCCTCCTGAAACTTTTTCATCTGTTGGAGTCTCCTGTGACATGTATGGGCAAAGTCATCCTCCAATAAATGTACCTCCTAGATCCCATCCTCGCTACTGCTCTTTTCCCTTTGCCTAAAGAACTAACTGTACCTTCTTGTGGTTCTACAGCACTTGTAACCATAATTCATATCCTCTGTCACCCTTTTGGTACCTTGCTGCATGTCTCGTCCTTCTGCTGAAATAAGCTTTCTTGAGAGACATCCTTATTTATATTTGCATCCCATAAGTCTGGCAAAAGATACATAGGTGCCTACAGACTCTGAGAGTAGAGAGTGGCATTACAGTGGCACAATTAGTATTTCACTCCAACTATCAATATCTTTCCAGAAGCCCAGTTTACTTCACATACTAACCAAGCTGATGATTAGGGTATGGTTTAGTATAATGAGGACTAGAACTTGGTTAGTTTAGGTGACTTCAAAGATGTTTTTTTCAGCAGGTCTCTAACTGGATAATAAACAGGAGTCCCTTGAGGGAGGTTATAGACATCCTTACTGTCTATAAGGAGTTCCTTAAGGGAGGTTATAGACATCCTTATGATCCTTATTGTTGCTTCCTTATGATCTTACTACCTATTCAAAACCTATCTTTCCCCCCAACATCCCCAGTGAAGATCATCTTTGTAGCTTAGAAGTCTGGCCCATCTGGTATAAAAAGGTGCTGTACTTTGTCTGGTTACACTAGCAATACTGAATCAGATGGTGGGTTCAGCTAGCTACAGGATCACAGGGGATTGCCCCAAGTCTTGGGGAATTTTACATTATTTACTGTCTCATTCATTCATTCAATTTTTCAACTACCTGTTTTCTATACACAGATCTAAACATTTACCAAGAAGAGAGTAAACTAAAACTTCTAAGTACTCACCCTTTACTTCACCTAAAGTCTTCTCTCCCTGTATTTCTTACTTCCCTTCACGTGAAGGACATTTATTATTGTAATGCTCTGCATGGTCCTTCATGCTGAGTATATACAAAAAGCCGATCTCAATTAGTTAGGAACAACCAATGACTGAGTAAGCTGTCTCATGATGAGGTTCAGTTTAGAAAGACAGTTTGCCAAAGGTATATTACAATTCTCTTTATCGTCTTACTCTTAATAAAGCTGATGTTTTGGTCTATTCTAAGCCTAACTTCATTGCTATTTTTCAGTGGATTTCTGAATTGGATAGGGAAGACGGTTGACATGTATTGAGCCCCATTAAGCATCTAATAATTCTCATTAGATTATTCTTTCACTCTATGTTTATCTGGACTTTTAGTCTTTCTTTTTCTTCTTCTTGTCAGTAACCACCAGATCAGAGATTATATTTGGTTATTGCTTCTCTTCAGCAATCAGAAAGGTACAAGTAAATTTTTTTGATGGAAGAATTAGAAAGTAGTCTCTTCTCACAACATCACATCATCTACAAATTGAAGGGCATCATTCTCCCAGAGTTATTAATTCCAAAAGGTGTGTGTCAGCATGTACATAGAGACACATCAAACCTCAGAAATGCATTTGTTTATTCATTCATACTGGTATTTGAATGCATTTGAACAGACTAAGCTGAGCTTTATCTTTGTTTTGAATAGCAAACTCTTTCTTTACAGATGAGTTAAGTAAATGATAACTTATGCCAATAAGGAACATAAAGGAGTTTTACGTTTCCATAAGCAATTTAGATATACTCATTTACATTTAACCATACTTATCTTTTATTATAGTAGATTAGATTTCCTAAAGATAATTTAATCAACTATATTATCAAATGAACTTGATATTGAATTATAAATTTTGATTGTGCTCTATTTTGATTAGTCTGAATTAATGAGGATTTGTATATTTCAATTCTGTATGTCTAACAGTCCAGAAAATTTGCAATATAAGCATCAATTCAAATTTTTTCTTAAGTGCCTGTTCTGAGCCAAGAATTATTTTTGACATTTTCTCATACTTATTCTGAAGACCCAAATCTAATTATTTTTTAAAAGATATAACTCTAATAATCAAGTCCAACCTGTACTTTGACAAAATAATTCATTCAACCGCTATAAAAAGAGTTATATATTTTAGGTTTCTAAAATAATGAAGCTCTCTTAGAAGTTATAAGAAGAGTTTCAGAAAATATAGAGGGTCTGAAATATTAACTCATAAATTTATTTTACAAAACTTTAGGGAAAAACTTCTAAGAAAAATGTTGACAAGCAAATGAAATGGAATCTCTCCTTAGTATGATAAACTTTGAGTTGGCAAACCACAACCTATGGACAAATCTGACCAATCACTTATTTTTGTACAAGCTGTAAACCGGGACTGCTTTACACATTTTTAAATGGTAAAAAAAAAAAACAAAGAGTAATAATTCATGGCATATGGAAATTATATAAAATTCAAATTTTAGTGTTCATAAAATGTTATTGGAACACAGCCATGCTCACTCATTTATGTTTTGTCTATGACTGCTTTTGTTCCACAATGGCAGTTAAAGCTACATGGCCAAAAAAACCCAAAGTGTTTATTATGTGACTCTTTACAGAAAAGTTTGCTGATTCCTGCCATAGAATAAAAGAAGAAAGAAATTTCGACTATTATATAATCCTATCTCTAGGTTTATTAAGTTACGTGTGACAGCAGGTATGTAAATCAAGACCACATGATTCTAATATAACATATTCGTTAATAGTTTCTGACCTTTCAAAGTTAGTGAACATACTCTATGACACTGAGGCAGGAAAATAAATACCTACACAATATACTCTTTAAAATTAAATGTTTGAGAAAATGCTGTAGCAATATATGTTTGTTGATATATATTTTCTTTATTATAAATATAAGAAATAAAAATGCAGCATATATAATCGATGCCTCAAGGAAAAGAAAAATTAAATTGTAGTTTTAAGATGATCACAGGTAAAATTCTTCGTGCTTTCTAAAATAAATTATACAAAAATTCAGATACTCTGAAATTCTTCTCACTCTTGTCTTTCAAATGATAAATGAAAGCTATTTTTCTATATCTTCATACTCATTAATCTCCTTTATGCATTTATACTCTACTTCATATAGTTGTCATAAATCTGCTCTTTATTATGCTCTTATAACTTCTAAAAAGGGAGGTGGGATGCTGCTCTTTTTATTCTATAGAAGTGACTTCTACATTTGTGTTTATCTTGTTCTTTTTTAGTCTAAGTACTGTCTACCCACTTCCATATTCCCTGGTGAATGTCTCTCCTCTCATTTAGATTTTCTCCTTCGGAGGCTTTATTCGTTCCTTATACCCCTCCCCAACGCCATTCCCCCACCACACAATTTCATTTTCTCTTGTGAATTTCCTTCTCCGTGACTCAGTCCAATTTCCCTTTTTTCCTTTTAGCTCTACATCGCACCAGCACCTGCCCATCTAATCTCCAGTTTCCACCCTCAGATCCAGGATCCTATCCAAATGCAAATTCTTCTCCCACACCCAAACACACCTGCCAACTACTCAGCACCACTTCACACAATCAGTACGCCTCTCTCTTGTCCCTGCTCCAATTAAGTCACCGTCACTTCTGTGAGCATATGGCTTCTACACTGTGCCCTATTCCCTGCATCCGGGAAGATGTGTCCTGCCAAGGACACGTGAGCAAACCAGGAAAGGCTCACACATTAACACTTCTACTACATTTCATTTCATGTGAAACTGCAATGTTTTAGAGGGCATATTAAAATGAATTATTTTGCTTATTATTAGATTTCAACTTGCTCTAGAGCAGACAAACAAACCTCTACCAGGAAACCAGATTAGTAATTGAGGATGGAAGGAAAAAAAGAAAAGAAAAGAAAAAGAAAAAACAGGACAGAAGAAAAAGAATACATACACAAACATCTGTGCTTATTAATGCACATATTTATATTCCATTTAGTCACAAGATATGTTGGGATATGAAAGGCATCCTTTATTAATTACCTAAATCTCATTATTCCTAGGTATATCCATTTATCAGGCCTCACACAAATCAATTAAAACTGTGGTCAGTATGGACTTCAAATGGTATCAGTATTATTCCATGCACATGTGATTACCGTTTTATACTTTTCAAGATTCTTTTATAAAAATGGTCTCATTTAATTATGCACTACAGGACCTGCCTTGTTCAGTACTTGTGGTCCATTTGGAGTTTTTAACAAAATACACTTTAAAGTCAGAGATGGGTGGTACATGCAGGATCTTAGACAAACTCACCATCCTTGAAAAGCTTGTCAGCATTAGACGAAAAAGAAATGTGACATCTGAGCCAAACTTAAGGATATCAGTCATCTCAAACGGTTATAGAGGCTAAACACTATACAAAAATTAAATCTAAATAGACCTAAATGTAAGACCCAAACTATAAAATTGTAAAACTCTGAGAAAAAAAGACAATAGGAAAATTTGGATGACATTGGATTTGGCAATGACTTTTTGTATATGACAGCAAAAGCACAGGCAACAAAACGTAAAATAGATAAACCGGACTACATCAAAATTTAAAACTTCTGTGGAAGGACACGTCAACAGAGTGAAAAGGCAACCTATGGAATGGGAGAAAATATTTGTAAGACATATGTCTGATAAGAGGTTAATATCTAGAATCTATAAATAACTTCTACAATTAAACAACAACATCAAAACCAATTAAAAATGGACAAAGAACTTTTCTCAATCAACTCATCTTTGACAAAACCTCCAAGAACAGCTACTGGGGAGAAGAGAACCTATTCAGTAAATGGTGCTGGGTAAACTGGCTGACCACATACAGAAGAATGAAACAAGACCCCTACCTATCAACATACACAAAAATCAACTCCAAATGGATCAAAGACCTAAATGTAAAATCTCAAACATTAAGAATCTTAGAAAACACAGACGACACTCTTATGGAAATCGGAATAGGCAACCAATTCCTGATCAAAACCCCAAAAGAGATACCGTAAGAGATAAGATTGACAAGTGGGACCTCAGCAAACTAAAACGCTTCTGCAAGCAAAAGAAATCATCAAGAGACATCAAGAGAGCGGACAGACAGCCCACGGAATTGGAAAAAATATTGCAACCCAGCAATCCCCCTTCTGGAACTATACCCAGAGGAACTTAAATCATTCTACAAAAGTGGGTAGTGAATTTGCCTAAGATCCTGCATGTTCCATTCATCTCTGACTTTAAAGTGTATTTTGTTAAAAAAAACACCAAAGGGGTCACAAGTAGCGAATGAAGCAGGTCATGTGGTGTGTAACTAAATCTTTATGAAAGAATCTTGAAAAGCATAAAATGATAATCACATGTGCATGGAATAATATCTGACAAAGGCCTAACATCAGGATCTGTAAGGAACACAAATGGGCCAAAAGGGAAAAAACAAACAGCCCCATTAAAAAGTGGGCAAAAGACACTTCTCAAAAGAAAATATACAGGCAGCCAACAGACACATGAAAAAAATGCTCCGCTTCACTAATCATCAGAAAAATGCAAATCAAAATCACAGTGAGATACCACCTAACTCCAGCAAGAAAGACCATCAGTACTAAAGCAAAAAACAACAGATGCTGGCAAGGATGCAGAAAAAAAGGGGACACTTCTACACTGTTAATGGGAATGCAAACTAGTTCAATCTTTATGGAAACCAGTGTGGTGATTTCTAAAAGAACTAGAAATTGACTTTCCATAGGACCCAGCACTCCCCTTTCTGGGAAAATACCCGGAGGAACATAAATTACTCACAAAAAAGATACCTGCACGCGCATGTTTATCGCAGCACTATTTACAATAGCAAAAAATGAAGCCAACTGTGCTGCCCATCAAAACTGGACTGTATAAAAAAAAATGTGGTACATATACACGATGGAATGTTATGCAGCCATAAAGAAGAACAAAATTATGGACTTTGCAGCAACTTGGATGGATTTAAAATCTATAATACTCAATAATCTATCACAGAAACAAAGAACTGAGTACCACATGATCGCACTCATAAGCAGACCCTGAACATTTACCATAATACCAAAAGAAAGGGATTGGCAGGAAACTGCCAGGGGCAGGGCAGGTGCACATAACATTCACATCAATAAGGGTACCTGATCTCAAGCCAGGCAAAGGGGGGGACCAAAGGGAAGCTAGAACTTTCGTGTACAATGACCAGTTGTATACCTAATCCTGAACTGTACCCTACATCTTTAAAATAAAAATTTTTTAAATGAACAAAGAACTTCAATTGACGTATCTCCAAAGATACAAATAGCCAACAAACATGTGAAAAGAAACTCAGTATCACTAATTATCAGGGAAATGCACATCAAAACAGTATCGCCTCACATCAATTAGGGTGGCCACTATCAACAACAACAACAACAACAGAACATAACAAGTACTGGCAAGAATGTGGATAAATTGGAACTTTTGGGCATTGTTGGTGAAAATGTAAAATAATGCCAGTATGGAAAAGAGTAAGATGGTGCCTCAAAAAATTAAAAATGGGATTACCATATGATACAGCAATTCCACTTCTGGATATATACCAAATAAAATTGAAAGCAAGATCTTAAAGAGATATTTGTACACTCATGTTCACAGCAGAACAATTCCAAGAGTCCGTTAATGAATGAGTGGATAAACAAAATGTGATAATCACAAAAGGGGATATTATTCAGCTTTAAAAAGGAATGAAATTCTGACACATGCTACAACATGAATGAACCTTGAGGACGTTATGCTAAATAAAATAAGCCAGTCACAGAATGATAAATACTGTATGATTCCACTTATATGTGATATCTGGGTTAGTCAAACCCGTAGAAATAGAAAGCAGGATAATAGTTGCCAGAGACTGAGTGAAGAAGGAAGTGGGGAGTCATTGTTTCTGTTTTGCAGGATGAAAAGATGCTGGAATTGGGTTGCACAATAATGTGAATAAACTTACCACTGCTGAACCGTACATTTAGGAATGGTTAAGAGGATAAATTTTATGTTATATGTATTTTGCCACAATTTTTAAAAAGCTTATGGCCCTCTTATTTTATAATATATTTTATGTTCCTCTCCCATGTAACTCCTATCTTATCATACTAACTCCCATGTCTTTATAATAAATGGAAAGCAATTTTCAGGGAAGACAACAGAGTGCACTTTGGCATTTGCCTGTGATGAGCTTATCTAGTGATTTCTTAGATTCTTGTCGTGATGAGGTTTGCAGCAAGGTGCCGTTTTGATTGCTCAGAGCCATAAATAGAGTCCCTAAATACCATGATTACAAAAATCCTGCATGAGCATATTTGAGGAAGGTGTAGGGCCCAGTTTTAATTATATCTTTATCTCAAAGGAAAACTGTGAAGCATTCACAAGTTCAATTCGGAATAAAGGCTGACATCTGGTAAAGTATTGCCATCCCCAAAAGCACTCCACATCAGCTGAAAAGACTCAAAATCAAAAGGAAAAGTGAGTGAACACCATGTCCACTGCAAGACCCTTGCTCATAGCACTGAGAGTTCTATACAAACCCCCAATTCTGTCTGCTGATATACCACCCTACTCCATTCCATTTTAGCCCCTCCAACAAAAATTGCACTGTGGTACTACCTGAGCAAGTGGTACTGAATCTAAAGTCAACTAGTTTCTGACAAAGCCAGGACTGAAACCCAGGTCTCTTGACTTAGGAAGCCTGAGTGACATCACTCTGGAGGGCCTTATATTTATTCCTTTAAATTGCAGTTCCATGAAAAGATATGCTGTAGACTACCTGCCACTAGAGGTTATGCGAGGAAATATGATATAAACTGTCCTCAGAGGAAAGCCTTGGCAGACATAAGAATAGAGACCTGATGTCTTGGATAAGGAAACAGTGTAAAATCAACACCCACTTTGAGGAACTAGGTTCTGACCCTGAGAAGTATACCAGCAGCTGCAAAATAAGCATGCTAAAAACTGAACCCATGTATGGAGAAACTCTAGAGAGTCACTAGAGCTTCAAATACATATGGGACAAAGAGACAAAAAAACAGTGTTCTAAAGCTCCTTAGCCTAACATTTCTACTCTGGAATAACAAATCATCCTGGCATTTGGAGGAGAGTTAATGCTGATTTTTTGTTTGGATTTGTGAGAGGTTTTCGTTGTTTTTGTTTTGGTTTTGGCCCAGACCAAAAACTAGAGTTGAATGATGATATTGAAACCGAGAAACTTGGGATGGTATCTTGAATATACATGAAGCCTTAGAACATATAATTTAGCTTGAGCTACCTGCAACTTACTGAACAAGAGAGCCAAAGTATGTATTGGGCATTGTGGCAAATGGAAAATTTTTGTCAAACACATTGTTAAGAAATGGCCAAGGAGAGCTGTGAGAAATCCTGCCCCAGATCAAGCATCTATGCTGCATTTTAATCAAATCACACAGAGCAGGCATTTGTGATGCATTTTAATCAAATCACACAGTAGCTGGGGGAGGGGTTGCTCCCTTGCCCTTGGATCCTCATGGGATCAAGAGAAACTTGAACTTTGACTTGGATACTGGTAGGATAAGTTTGTCCTGGATTCTCAAAGGACTTTTAGGACTTCTCCAACTTCTCCTCTTAGTAATCTCCCGTCCTGCAGTAGAAGGAAGAGAGCAAATCCAAATGCTTGACCAAGTGTTAATACTTTCTCTACCCATCTAAATAATAGATTCTCAATTCTGGCTGCACATTAAGACATTTTAGGGAATTTTGAAAAAATATTGATAGAACCAGAAAGCAAGATAGTGGCAACAGAGGCATCATTTTTAAATCTCCCTGAATCCCTTCACCCCACCACCCAAAGAAAGAAAACCAGGAAGAAACAGCAAATATGTACATTTGTGTGCATATTATATCTTATGTTCATATAACATATATGAAGAACATCTTTAACGAACAAAGTGACAAGATGCCCCAAATAATTCAAAGTATGAGTAGATAAGAACAAACCACCGATGACAACAATATCCACATTGTATGAGCAACTGTACAAAAGAAAGCAAAGAAAAGGCAAAGGGAATTTAGATGGCCTTGAGAATTTGGAAAACAAGAAATTGCTAAGAAGCATTCGTTCCTAAAAGAAGAGGTTCAACTCAGAGTCTAAACTTGGCAGGCCAATCTGATACAGCAGCCAAAATCGGGAGGGAATATAACAAGCTTGAATTATAGCATGAGGACAAGGGGACCGCAGAAAGGTTAGATGGAGTGGAAAATGCCATTCTTTGAAAAGATCAGTCGGTCACCTGTGGCAGATTGATTACACAGGGCTACTTACATCATACAAGAGGCAGCACTTTGTTCTCACTGAACTAGACACTCACTTGAAATAAAAATTTGTCTTTCCTAACTGAAAAACTTCTGCAAAAATTGCCATCCACTGATCGCCTTAATCACTTTTGTGCTAGTCTATATAGAATTACTTCTTACTAGGAAACTCAGCTCAAAGAAAATGAAATGAGGCTGTTAGCTCGTGCTCATAGAATTCACCATTTTTACCGTGTTGTTCTCTACTGTTGTCCTCATATTGTTCTCTATGATGTTGAAATGATAGATTTATAGAATAGGAATTTGAAAATTACAATGCCAACGAAAGGAAATACCTTTGTGAGGCTAGAGTACCATCTTCTAGGATGTGATGTACCCTTTAAATCAACAACAAATCATTAGTGCTATTTCTTCCACCACAGGGATTCATGATTCCAAGAACCAAGAAGTGGCTTCCAAAAGACTGGCTTCTCTTAATGTTACCTCTAGATCATTCCCATTCCCTTGACTTTCTGTTATGCAGGTCCACCAGCCTTAGTTTACAAGGGATAAAGGCTTTCGACAGTTGATACAGCAATGATAGTGGAGCCTACTACTTGAACACTAGGGCTCCATATGCCAGAGTATCAACAGACAAAGAAGGCATTAGTGTACTGACAGGAGTGATTTGCACTATCAAGGAGAAAGTGGGTTGCCACTACGCAGTGTGGGTAAATAGGAGTATATGAAATGTAGGAGTGCCTTCTGGTACTTCCATGTTCTGTGATTAAAGTCAGTGTGAAACTAAAACCAATACGGCAGAACTGCTCATGGCCCAGACCCTTTAGAAATGAAATTTGGGTCAAACCACCAGACAGGGAAATATGACTAGCTAATGTGTTTGCTGAGGACAAAGGGAATGCAGAATGGATATTGTAAGAAGATAGTTTTAGATACCAGTTACAAACATATATCAGTTGCAGAAAAAAGGACTATAATGGTTATTAGTATCTCAGACTTATTTTGCCATGAATTTATTTGTGTAAATATTAGCCAATTAAAAAAAACTTTTTTCTCATTCTCCTACCATCTAATATTTAATATCTTAATACTCATTACTCTTATAGTTCATCATTTAAATTCAAGATATCAAGTGGGGGGATGTGATTTGACTAGACTTTGCATCATATTTTTAAAAGAGAGTTGGTATATTTTTAGTTGTATGAGGAATACTTGCATTATGTTAGACAAAGGTAAGATAATGCTATTGTCTGTATTTGGAAGTAAAGTTTGAATGAAAGGGTCATGTATGGATGCCAAATTGACAATATTCATTCTCTTCTTCCTTACTAGTAGAATGCCTCATTTTTAGTTTGGTACATAGTTATTCAGAGAGCAGATTATTTTTCTCAATTTCCCTTGTAAAAATATGTATGGCCATGTGACTATGTTCTACCCATATTGAAAGTACCATGTATATCTTCTAAAAAGTATTGTATTGGTCAGGCTGCTATAACAAAATACCATAGACAGGGTGGCTTAAACAATAGAAATTTATTTCTGAAAAGTAAAAGATCAAAGTTCCAGCAAGGTGGTTTCATTCTGAGGTCTTTTCTCTTGGCCTACAGTCAACCGCCATTTCACTATGAATTCACATGGCCTCTTCTTTGTATACGTGAGGGGGTAGAGAGTGAAAGAGAGCAAGCTTCCTGGCATTTCTATTACATGGGTGCTAATCACAGCATGAAGGTTCCACCCTCATGACCTTCTCTAACTCTGCTTCCCAAATTCCCCATCTCCAAATACCATTACAATGAAGGCTAAGGCTTCAACACATGAATTCCGGAGGGAAACAACTCAGTACATAGCGAGGATCCTTAAAGGAAGAGGCATTCCCGCCTTCAGCCCCTTCTTCCAGGTAGCTGGGAAGCAGACACAATAGCTGGAATTCCTGTGGCCATAAGCCACTTACTGAAGATGTAGAACAGCCAGATAGAAGGGGTCTGGATCCCCAAGAACTCCGTAAAGTCAAGGATCTCCAATCTCCATCCTTTAGGATGAAAATGAAATAAACTTTCCTCTTATTTAAGCCACCAGTTTCCTCAGATGTTGTTATTCACAGATGAATCCAACCCTAATTGGTACAGTGAATAACACACTAGCAGTCTTTTAGATTAATTTAACTCATATCATTCTTGCAGTAGATATTATTACCAGCCAGGTATCAAGTACTTTGCTAGCTGCTGGGGTACAGTGGTGAACAATACAGGTGTTAATAAAGTCCAAGGTCCAGTGCTCAAAATACGCAGAATACAATGATTATAATCATGAGGGTCTAAAGAAAAGAAAAATAAGAAAGTATTGGACATTTAATTAGATCATTTAATTCTATATCTAACTGAGGTTAGGGTCATAAAGGAAAAGAAGCATTGACAGGGAATGTGATGTGATGAGTGTCCTCCTCTCCACGGGACAGACCCTCAGAAGGCCATACCTGAGCACCCTGGGACCAAAGAGATTTAATGGTGGGTCACTGGAAATGTGACAAGATGGAGGAGATTAAAATTACTAGAACTCCCCCAGAGAGTTGAAAGGCATTACCTGATAAACTTCTTGGATGGGTACCAGGGTTGAAATTCCCAAAGGGAACACTTGGAAACCTAAAGTACTATGTAAGAATGGTGGCTCTGGTTAGTGGCAGGATTCTTATTTTGCTGAACAGCTTTTTTTGCCTGAGGCCTGAGTGGAACAGTACTCGGCAGTAGAAGAGAGGTTTATGGGGTCCCTGATGGCTCCCCTTTCTCTGTTCCCATGCAGCACAGTAAGACTCTGCTAAATAAATATTGTATGACTACACACACACACACACACACACACACACACACACTTAAAAGTACCTGAATTTATTGGTCTGGTCTGAGTGTGAGCATGTCTCAGTCTGACTTTGAAGAAAAGGAACAGAAAAAGAGAAAAGACATGAAGAAGAGAATGAGAAGCCTCAATATTTTCAAGAACTTATAGTATCACCAAATTATGAAAGCAAACAGTTACCTGTCAGTGGAGTTTTCAAAGAACAATTAAAAATCTCCCTGATTAGTATTTGTAGGGGAACGCTTATGGAACTAACTTTGGAGATAACTTATAAATAAATGTATGTCTGAATGACTAAACAGTGGGAAGACATTCCAAAGCTAAGTAGGAAAATGTGTTGTAAAGTTCAGAAAATTATTCCATGAATAGAAAAGAAAATTTAAAAAGAGCTTTTAGCAAAGGGTAAACTGTAGTTAGTTTGTGTATACAGAAGGATACACAAAACATATGCCAAGCAACTTATACTGTTTCGCAATTACTTGATATAAAGAAATTAAGTTCTTCTAGCTATATGACCTTGAACAAGTGACTTAATCACTGTATGCCTTTTTATCTCACCAGTTAAATAAAAAGGTTTGAAATGCATGATTTCTGGGTCAACTTTGGCCAGAAAATAAAATCCATGGAGCTATGATTGTTTCACCAGGTGAGGGTCAATTTTAAATATACTATCATACTCCTTTTTTCTCTTTGTGTTGTCTAGGCTCTTTCCTATGTGGGTCATTTCAGCAAGAAATAGAAACTTATTGTCCTCCAGATAGAGAATCTTTTCTTCTTCCACATCCAAGACACTCCAGTAATTCTGTCCCAGGGCCAGGGCTCCTGTCCAGACTTGCTCCTGAACCTAGGAGCCCATCTCAGCCTCGCACACTCAGAAACCTGGGGTCATCCTTCACTTCCTCCCCCTCTTGGTCACCTAGCCAAGCAGAAAACTCTGTAAATACTTTGAAAATAGCTCTTTATATCAGTGGTCATTTCTAAGTACAAAACATGATTATTACCAAAGAAAAATTATAAACAATTTTGGGGAAATTTTTATTTGCCTTGTAGGAGAGCCAGACCTTCCAAAGAAGTGGCTTCTTGAATAGAGAAAATGAAATATCTACAGCTCAATTCTTATATGGTATTCTATAATTCTATATGCATAATGCTTGTGTGAATTTTAATAAAATTTGCTTTGGGTGCAAAACTTCTAAGCTATAACATACAACACGTGGTACTATTTATTAGCCAAAATGGTGGGTATGCTTAGTCTAAGGGCAAGATTTACCTTTATTGTCATCTTTTACTTGAGCAATTATAATTGTTTTCTGACTGGTTTAGCAACATCCATTCTGGTCCCTTCCCATCTGTTCTCTATTCTTTAGGCAGAATAAATTATATTAAATTGTGCATCAGATTATATCATGGCTGGAGTTCCCTCTGCCTGGAGCACTCTGCCCTCATCACATCTCCTGCTTAAGTCCCATTTATTCTTCAGATTGTAGCTTAGTCATTCCTCCCTTGACCAACACTCCCTCACCTCCTTCCTCCCCACTGTATACATCCTTGATTAGATACCCTTTTCCGAGCTCCAATCACATCATCTTACTTAGCTCTTTTGTAGCTCATACTTTACTTGAATTTGAAATGTTTACTTTCCTGTCTTTCTCAGTAAACTGTGAATTCCATGGAGGCAAGGACTGGGCCCATCTTATTCATCACCGTATTCCCATTAACAATCACAATGTTCAGCCCACAGTGAGCATTCGAAAAACATTTTTGAGTGCCCATAACTTAGACTCCCTTCTGGCAGGGACCCCATCATTCTCTCCGGTAGAGGTGTTGATGCTGGAAGTGAAGAAACGAGGAATGATATGCTTAAAAGCTGTCCCCACATTTTTCCAACAGCCCTCCATTCTTTCCACTTCTGGAATGTCCAAGCATGTTTCTGTTTCTTATCTCATAAAGGTAGAGCCAATGGGACTTCTTGATGTCCCAGTGCAAGAGCATCAATATTAAGACACTGATTGTTTTTTCCTTGACAAAGGCTTCTCTTCCTTTACCACCCACACCATAATTTTATTCACTTCACCAGGCTGCATTCTCTTTGTGACAGAATGTCTCCATTCTCTTGTACTGGTTTCAGTGCCCAGCTATAAAACATTCAGGGGCAGCTAAACATGGTCACGAGAGCTTGGATTTCACTTAAGTATTGTCTCTCATTTCAGATGCGTGATTTTGCTGTTTCCTTTTTTTTATTATTAATAGAGTCATTTCTACTCATCAATATTTCAGAGATTTCATTTACCTAGTGATTGAAGACAGAGATGAGGAAGGGGGCCTTCTCATAGGTCAATTATACATCCCTCACAGAGAGAAGCTTTTGTATTCATGGCTCAACTGCAGACCCTAGAGCTGTGTTGCGAGGACAAAATTAAGAGACAACAGGTTATATAGTTGAAACTGCATGTCACTGGAAATATACAATTCATTTCTACTATCCTGGTGTTGACCATCTGATATAGGTTGGCTAAAAATTTAGGTAGAAATTTGCAGATCTACTTTTCACAAATATTGAGGAATCAGTAATCCACACAGTACTAAAAGAAACCAGATTAAAAAATACTTCCATATTATATGTATTCCCTAATATTCCTTTAAGCAGATTTTGCCTCTTTATGAACTATATTTCACACTTTTTTCACCAATGAAATATGGAATTTTTAAATGTTCTTACCTTCCCATTCCCTACTACTCAGAATCAAGATCTCAGAATGCCCAATAGGGCCCAGTTCATATGTACCCTTCCATTAGGACCCCTTGGTCACCATAGACAGAGTAGTGCGCCTTCTGCTCTATGGCTGTTTACTATTTGTGCCTTTACAGGGCTTTATTAGGGACTGGTTGTACAAAATTGCTTGCATATGTAACTGGACTGCAAGTCCTCAGAGGACAGCCACAATTTCTTAGTTATCTTTGTGTCCATATCCACAGTACCTGGCACATAGTGAGTACTTAATAAATGTCAATTTTGTTGAGCTTGATGAAAACCTTTTGGATTTGTGGTCAAAGAGCTCTTAGTATTCAGAATTTATTCTGTACACAGGTTTTTCCTTCTTAATGCTTTTTCTTATTTTTCTTTTTTGTTTTAGATTCAGGGGTACACATGTGTATTAATTACATGGACATATTGTGTGGTGGTAGAGATTAGGTCTCAGGTGGCCCATTCCCCAGGTGGTGAACATTGTGCCCCACAGGTAGTTTCTGAACCTTAACTCCTCTCCCACCCCATTGTGTCCCCAGTGTCTATTATCTCCATCTCTGTGGCCATATAACTTTCACATATGAATGAGAACATGTGGTGTTTGGTTTTTTATTTCTGAATCAGCTTAATTAGGATGATGATCTTCAGCCCCATCAGGTTGTTGTAAAGGTCAGGATTTCATTCTTTTTATGGCTACATAGTACTCCATGGTGTATATATACCACATTTTCATTATACACTGATCAGTTGATAGGCATTTAGGTTTATTCCACATCTTTGCAATTGTGAATTGTGCTGCAATGAACATTTGGGTGCAGAACTCAATTCCATTTACAATAGCTGCCAAAAAGCTAAAATATCTAAGAGTACAATTAACCAAGGAGGTGAAAGATCTCTACAAGGAGAACTACAAGATTCTGATAAAGCAATTGAGGAGGACACAAACAAATGGAGAAATAGCCCATGTTCATGGATTGGAAGAATCCACATTATTAAAATGACCATATTATCAAAAGTAATCTACAGATTCAGTGCAATCCCTATCAAACTACTAATGTCATTTTTTACAGAATTAAAAAAAACAATCTTAAAATTCATATGGAACCATAAAAGAGCCAGAATAGTCAAAGCAATCTTAAGCAAAAAGAACAAAGCTGGAGACGTGACATTACCTGACTTCAAATTATGCTACAAGGCTGTAGTAACCAAAATAGCATGGTACTGGAACAAGAACTGACATGTGGACCAATCAAAAGGAATAGAGAATACAGAAATAAGCCCAAATATCTACAACCAACTGTTCTTTGACAAAGCAGACAAAAAACATACACTGGGAAAAAGCCAACCTATTCAAAAAATGGTGCTTAGAAAATTGGATAACTATACACAGAAAAATGAAATGTGATCTTTATTTCTCCCCATATACAAAAATTAACTCAAGATGGATTAGAGACTTAAATGTCAGAATTAAAACCATAAAAATTCTGAAAGAAAACCTAGGAACAATTCTGCTTCTTAATTCTTTATGATTTACCTATTACCCTGCCTTTCCCTGACACCTGAGTTTATGGTGGGATACATCTTTATTGTTGAACATGAGATTATTGGCTGGGCTCAGTGGCTCAGCCTGTAATCCCAGCCCTTTTGGAGTCTGGGATGAGCGGATTGCCTGAGCCTGCAGGTTTGAGACCAGTCCGGGCAACTTGGCGAGACTTTGTCTCTACAATAAATAAATAAATAAATAAATAAATAAATAAATAAATAAATAAATAAATAAATAAAATAGCTGGGCAGGGTAGCACACCTGTAGTTCCAGCTACTTGGAAGGTTGAGGCAGAAGGATTGCCGGAGCCCAGCAGGTTGCCATTGCACTCCAGCCTGGGTGATGGAGAGAGACTCCAACTCAAAAAAAACCAACCCCCCCCAAAAAACATGAGATTATCAGGATTTTAATAAAAATTATTAAAGGCATATTAACATCTAATGGAATTTTTCTTAATGATAGAATGGGGGGACAAATGTAAAAGGGAAATCTTTGTGGAGAGCAGTGCTCAACTACTGTCAACTACAAATATTCACAGATTTACCATTTGGGAGGCTCTGTGAAGCTCTCCTCATAATGGAATGAGTAGCCTAAAAATTTTAATGAGAATATGGTACTCTGAAACCTAGGATTCTGATCTCAAGTCTATCTGAAAAGACCAAGAACTAGCCATCTGAAAGACCAAAAGGACTTTATTCAATGAAGTAAATAATTCACTGTTCGCCACCCACTACTGGAGGGTAATAAACATCCAGACCTTGGAGTATTCCGAAGGACAAGGTCTGGATATTTTAAAAAGATTAATGTCAAAACAAAATAAAGAGTAGGGGAATGTTTTAGATTAAAAGAGAATAAGAAGCCATAATCAAATGAAAGCATGAATCAAAACCAAATGATTCTAAAAAACATTTCAGAAA
Source organism: Carlito syrichta (assembly GCF_000164805.1). Taxonomy (NCBI): domain Eukaryota; kingdom Metazoa; phylum Chordata; class Mammalia; order Primates; family Tarsiidae; genus Carlito; species Carlito syrichta. Next base: position 521,391 of record NW_007248550.1, on the reverse strand, counting down.
TGGGAAAATTTGAAAAGGACCACATTTTAAGTACTATTGCAGAATTATTGTTGATTTTGTGCACATGCAAGTTGTATTGGGAAAACAGTGCCTTTATTTTTAAGAAATACCTGCTGAAGTAGTTAGACGGAAGTGTTGTGGGCAATTTATTTCAATTTTTAAATTTTTATTTATTTAATTTTTTTATTTTAAAGATGTTGGGTACAATTCAGGGTTACATATATAAATGTTCATTATGCAGTTTTTAAAAAATAATATTTAAGAAAATAAAGACAGAGAGAAAGAGAGATTAAGCAAATGTGACAAAATGTTAGAAGCTGTTGTATCTAGGTGGTGGGTATAGGTGTTTGTTTTACAATTTTTAAAATTTCTGTAAGCATGAAACTTTTATTATTTGTTAAATATAATACATAATAATTATAATTTATAAATTTTAAAAAGAATAACTTTATTTATTAAATTTTAATTGTATTAATCAGCAAATTGCTTTTGGTGAAGGAGTTGGGGCAGAATCAAGATTGTAATGGAATAAGGAATACATGGACGTTGAGTGATAGGACATGGGAAGATCTTTGGCTGCAAATTGTAAGGTGAGAGTAAATGAATGGGTGTTGGCAAGGGGAGGTAAGGACATGAAACACAGGAGATAGTTGAGCCATTTTAATATTGATGAGAGGAAAATAAAGAAAGAGCAATTAAATATACAGGAGGGGAGATACTTCATGGAGTTCTAAAACATTTATTAATCACTTTGCCAGAAGAAGGGAGCAAAAGTTTAGAACTAAAAATATGAATTTGTTCAAAACAAGATAACCTTCCTAAGGAAGAATAAATTGTTTCATAATACGCAACCCTCTCTAAGGATATTTTGCAAAAGAAGAATAGCTGTTAAGATATAATATACTCCAAGGGTTCGTTTGAACTATAGCCAATTGACATTTACCATGTTGCCCAAGGTGGTGATTGAAAATATATACTCAATCACAGATATGTGCTGAATAAAACTGAAATCAGAGCATTAGCTTTTCTTGAGTGTGGAATATAGCATACAGCAAAAAAGTCATAATATCCATACAATTTACAGGAGAGTCGCTGGACATATTTAAATGTTTAGAGTTAGAAGCTTATCTCAAATGAATACTTAAAAGTATATATTTTAAATACATCCACATTTAAAAGGATCAAATAGATGTTATAAAACCACTTTGGGTCTGGTTCCTGATAATATTACTAGCAATTACTTTTTCTCTGAAGAACAAATGCTGGCCATTTGTATGTCTTTTTTTGAGAAACGTCTATTCAGTTCTTGTCCATTTTTTGAGTGGGTGGTTTTCTTGCTAGTGAGTTATTTGAGTTTCTCTCATATATTTGGCATGTTAATTTCTTATCAGATGTTTGGCTTGCAAGGAGATTCTCTCAAGTCCTATGAAGGAGGGTGTTATAATTACTAGGAGAATATTAAGAAGACTCTAGCTCTCTGTCTTACACATTGTCTATTAGTTTATGACTCATGGGAGCAGTTTCTTAAGCCCACTATCAGTAAGAACTGTGCATTTCCTGATTTCAGTATACATTTTATGGCCCCTAGATATCATACCCTTCATTTTTTTCATTGGCTGCCCGGAGGCATACAGACAAATATGTGGTCAGCTTCTCTCAAATATACTGGAGCTTATTATGCACTGTGTATTGACCTCACACCTACATTTTTCTTACCTGTACTAGTCTCATTTTCCTTTCATTCTCTTTACTTCTCCACTCATTTTTTATTTTATTTTGTGTGTATTTATGTAAGCCAAATTAAAATATTTCTGGAACAAAGCCATTGTATAAAAATAATTATAATATGATGTGATGCCAATTTTTTTCTGACAGAAAAAAAAATCTGCAGGCATTTATTCATCAAATGTTGAAAGCAGGGGTCCCGAATAGTAAAATCATAGATAATTTTTTTTAAGAGACAGTGGCACAATCACATCTCACTGCAGCCTTGACTCCTGGGTTCAAGGGATTCTCCTGCCTCAGCCTCCCAACTACCTAGGACTAGAGGCGCATGCCTCCAAGTCTGGCTAATTTTTAAATGTATTTTAGAGACAGGGTCTCGCTATGTTCAGGCTAATCTCAAATTCCTGGGCCCAAGTGGACTTCCCACCTCAGCCTCCCAAAGTGCTAGAATTATAGTTGTAAGCCTCCATGTCCAGTGATGATAGGTAATCTTAACTTTCTTCTTATATTCTTTTTCCTTTTCTACAGTGAGAAAGACATTGTTTTTATAATTTTAAAAGTCAACTTAGCTTAATGAGGAATTTAGATGATTCATTATAATAATATTTAAATAGGATTTGCAAAGTCATTCTATGTTCTCAGAAAACAAATATTATTATAAAAAATTAAAACAGCAGCAGTCACATCTTGGAAAAATTGGAAGCAACCACACACTGTGAGAAAATTGCAGCACATAAAACACCTCATTGGTGCTGTATTTTAAAAGTAATTTCTTTAAAATTATTTAAGAAAAGCAAAGAGATTTGTGAAATGCTATACTTTGGGTCCTGATTTAGGAGGACCTCCACTGTAAAATGCTTTAATCTGTTTTGGCTTATTATGGCATTCCTGTGAGAAAACAGTATCATAACAAATTCTATAAATTTTGTATGCTTGGTATTATAGGAATTCTGTGTCACCTGTGTGCTAAATGGAACATTTTTATTTCATTCTTTTTTCTCTCCCTACTTTCCATCTGTCTGGACAATGTCTTACAGAGACACCTTGAAAATAGAGATACAAGGCCAATGTCTTATCACAGAATTGTCCACAGAGCCATCACTGCAGCTGTCCCTGCAACTAGTTTCCTCCCAAAGAAGACTCAGGAAATCTCAATAATCCCTAAAGTGCCAAACAATTATAAGTCTCCTTCTTTGAAATTAAATATTATTCTTTCCAAATGGCTTTGGTTTATGACTATAAAACTTTCAAAATAAAATGCATATTATTTGTGTGTGTGTGTGCGTGTGTATGTATGCCTGTATTTTAAACTTATATAAATGGATCTTATGCTGTTTCATGCTCTTTCACTTAACACAATAGTTTTAAACTCTAATCCATATGGCTTTGTGTACATCTAATCTGTTACTACTAACTCTGTGGTATGCAAGCATCAATTTCATCTACCTACTCTTCCTGATTGCCTCCAACTCCCTGCCACCACAAACATTACTATAAATGAGCAGCTTCATGATCCCATATGGATCTGGCGACAATTTATTTGTAATGTATCTCAGAAGCAGAATTGCTATAATCTATTATATATTGTGTATTGTACAATACAAAATAGTCTGTTATATATTGTATTATATGTAATGACTCAGCAATTCCACTTCTGAGATATATTACAAGTAAACTCTCACCCAGCTCCATAAGAGTGTGTGTGTGTGTGTGTGTGTGTGTGTGTGTGTGTGTGTGTGTGTGTATGTTTGACTCAATACTTGTAGCTCCCTCTCAAGCATGGCTGCCAAGTCTAGCCTCCCACATTCCCACATGTAGTGGAAAACAGATGAGGGTTCCAATAGCCTTATCCACTTTTTAATACCTTGCAAATCTAATAGCTAATTGCTGTTTTAATTAATAATTCTCTGATTACTAATGAATTAGAGCATCTCCTCATGTGCTTGTATCTCTTTGGAGTTCCTCTTCTATAAGTTATCTGCTTACATTCTTTCCTTTTCCTCCTAAGACATTTGTCTTATTCTTGTTGATGTGAAGGAGTATCTTACATATGACACAAATCATTTCCTCATCAATTTTGGACATTGTAGAAAACATCTCCCTTCCATATTCTGTCATGTCACCTATGTCCATGTGTCCTTAGTTAAATATTCCCTTAATTTTTAAGAAACCCAAGCTTTGTCCATGTGTCCTTAATCTGTATGCCTTTAATTTTTAAGAAACCAAATTCATCAAACGTTTTGCTGAGTCACTTAGAATGAGAACATAGCTGGATGAACTTTGGAGACAGGTCATTTTAAAGAGAATATTGTTCACTGGCCTTATCTCCATGATGAAGCTTAAGGGGGCTTGCCCAAGACTGCACAACTAGTCATGACCAACCTCCATGCCTTATGGTCCACCAAAGAAAGGAAGAAGAGTTGGGCAGTAGTAGATAAATAACAATATCAAAGGAGAGCTAAGATTCCATTCTCTAAAAATATATTTGAGGTGAGACATTTCTGCTGATAACAAAGAAGTAGTTATTTGAGAGCAGTTAGAATTTATAACCATTTATTTTTATTTTTATTTTTGAGTCCAGGTCTCACTTGCCCCGGCTGGAGTGCAGTGGCATGCTCACTGCCTCCGCCTCAGCCTTTCAAGTAGCTGGAACTACTGCGTGCCACCACACCTGACTAATTTTTTTATTTATTGTAGAGATGGGGTCTCGCCAAGTGGCCCTGGCTGCTCTGGAACCTGTGGGCTCAGGCAATCCTCTCACCTCGGCCTCCCAAAATGCTAGGGTTATAGGCATGAAATAGCTCTTATTCGCTTTCATCTTCTGATACTTTTTAAAATCCATATCTTCGTGCTTCAGATAATTCATTACTCCTTCCTCCCTCCTACCTTCTACCTTTTCAGTTTTCTTCTGGAGTGTTCCAACCTTGTGGAGATTATATACTATATACACGTATGTTAATATATGAGTGGGGACCTCCCCCCAAAAAAATGACTGGCAGGCCTCTTGTCGTACAGGCTTCCCCCACTAGGTAAGTGTTCTAGGAAGCCATTGGCATCAGTTTATGAGCTAGCATTGTTGTGAGAGTCTGTTAGGCGTCAGAGAACATTTTTTTGAAGACTCTTTCAACGCGTTTGCCCATTTCATGATGGGTGATTTACCAGTTCACCTGACCACACCATGCTGAGTGTTCAGCGGTTTTAGACCAAAAAATGGCATGACCCCCTTGGCCCACCCTCCCTGTTCACCAGCTCTTACCCCAAGTGACTTTTTGTTTGTTTCCATAGATGTGAAAAATGTTCTCAAAGGGAAATGTTTTGTCGATAAGGAAGAGATGAAACAAAAAAACAGCAGAAGCACTAAAAGGCATCAAAATCAATGAGGTCAAAAACTATTTTGAGCAGTGGAAAAAGCATCTTGATAGGTGTATTGCATCAAAAAGAGAGTACTTAGAAGGTGACTGAAGTTTAAGTTGATAGGTGTATTGCATCAAAAAGAGAGTACTTACAAGGTGACTGAAGTTGAAACATGTAAGAATAAATAGACAATTTTTTATAAAAAATTCTGGGTTCCTTTAATTCCCCCTCATGTGTGTGTATGCAATACTGCTTTTCACAGAGGTTGAACTAACTTGACTCAGTAAAGTAAATCTCCCTTCCTGCTCTAAATATATTTATACATAGCTTTCTAACTAAGTGTGAACTTTTGCTTTGATAAAGACATTTATTCCATATTTTATCTTTTGTCATCATTAAAAGCTCTAGAGGGCATAAAGATGACGGAGAGAGCCAGGCTCGGTGGCTCAGCCTGTAATCCTGCGCCTTTGGGAGGCTGTGGTGAGTGGA
>NW_007248550.1:422407-515551 GCF_000164805.1 Carlito syrichta | reverse complement strand
ACTCAAAAAAAAAAAAAAAAAAAGATGACGGAGAAAAAGGATTTCTATGTAAAAATGACTATTCAAGCAATTAACTACATAGCATCATTCTGGAGGTCCTGGTTAATGCAAAAAATAAAAAGAAATACAGAGATACGAACATCACAACCCTTCTCAAAGGAGAGACACACGTATATACATGCAGCACATGATACACGGCAATAAGGTTTTGGAGGAGGACAAAATCACAAAAAAACTTAGGTCATAAGATAAGGTTTCCAGAAGGTAAATATAACCTCTTCTCTACTCTTACAATCAACTCCCAACTCTTGCTATACACACCGAAAAATTAATGACAAGAAATGCAGATCTTTTACATGGAAGAACAAAGGAAAAGTTGTTAAAGACAAATAAGGTTAGAGTAACCTTAGACACTTCCAAAAGTCAGTATTTTTTAAAAACAGACATTCCTCACTCTGAGTGCAGTAATTTCTAACAAAAAAAACTAAGCCAATATGAGCATTTATCTAATTAACACTGCTGCATTAGACAGGGTTCTCTAGAAAAACAGAACTAATAGTAGATAAAGAGAAAATAGAAAGATAGACAGGCGGACAGACAGGTAATAACAAGAAAGTAGCTTGTGCAATTATGGAAGACGAGAAGTTCCATGATCTGCCATCCTCAAGCTGGAGACCCAGGACAGCCAGTAGTATAATTCAGTCAAGCCCAAAGACATAAGAACTAGGAGAGCTGATGGTGCAAATCTCAATCCAAGGGTAGAAGATGAGATGAGATGTCTGAGCTCAAGCAGTATAGCAGGAAAGGAGGGGAGCAAATTTCTCCCTCCTTCTACCTTTTGTTCTATTCGGGCCCTGAATGAATTGAATGATGCCTACTCATATTGAGATAGGCAATCTACTATGCTGAATCAAGCAAGTTCAACCTCTATGGAAAGCAATTTGGAGATTTCTCAAAGAATTAAAAATAGAGCTACCATTTGACTCAGTAATTCTATTTCTGGGGATATACCCAAAGGAACAGAAATCATTCTACCAAAAAGACATCCGCACTTGTAAGTTTATTACAGCACTATTCACAATAGCAAAAACAAAGAACCAACCCAGATGCCCACTGACAGTTAGTTGCTTGGATAAAGAAAATGTGGTACATATACACAATGGAATACTATGCACCCGTAAAGAAGAAAAAAATCATATTCTTTGCAGCAACACAAATGTAACTGGAAACGATTTAAGTGAATTATCACAGGAACAAAATGCTGAATACCACACGTTCTCACTCATAAGTGGGAGCTAAACATTGGGCACACACAGACACAAGAATGGGAACAACAGACACTGGGCACTGCTAAAGGAGGGAGAAAGGGAGACAGGGAAGGAGGGAGAGGTATACGGGATACACAACTACCTATTGGGTACCATGCCCACTACTGGGGTGGGGATGTCTCGTCAGAAGTCCAAACCCTGCCTTCACACAATATACCTATGTAACAATTCCTTACAGGCACCCTATGATTCTAGAATAAAATAATAAATGCTAATCTCAAGCAGGAACACCCTCACAGACACACCAAGAAATAATGTTTCATTTGGGCATCCCATGGCCCAGTCAAGTGGACACATAAAATTAACCATCACAGCCTCTAAACAAGCTACTTTGGCCTTATAAGCCCAAGAAGTGCACTTAGATTTGTCTACAGAGTCCACACAAGAAAGCACAGCTCAGCAACCTTAAAAGTGCAGTCAATTTTTTATTATATATCTTCTAAAATGGGAAATCCAGGAATTTTAAATAATACACACCTGACAGAAAACTTCCTATACACTCATTTAGACATTGTTCCTTCTCTCGAATGTTTCACTCTCAGAGTAGTTTCAACAACAACAAAAAAAGAAGATCCCTCCCCTACTTTGGGGAGGTGAATCTTCTCTCTCTCTCTCTCTCTCTCTCTCTCTAATTTACTTTAAATAAACTATTTTTTCCTAATTTTTTCAAAAAAAGTCCCATTGCTTTGTCACTTACTGAAGTCCTTTCCCAGCATTCTACTCTTATTCAGCATCTTCTTTCCTCTCCACCCCTTCCACCTCTTGCTGCAACCACATCATCTGTCTCTCCAGCAGAAGTGAACACTGGAATTCCCATTCCTTTTTTCACCCTGAAATTACCTATAGGATGCAACTTTAGAAAACTGACCCCTCTGAGTAAGTGGGGGCACATTTCTCACATCTATTAAAAATTTTGAAAGCACTGCATTTGGCATACAGCACTATATTTCTTAGCATTTTATAAAAGGTGTTTCGATAAATATGCATGCTGGCTATTTCACAAGCCAATACAGACACCTTTTGCGTTAATTGTCAGTGTCTGTCTGTTGCTTCTTGGCAAATGGCAAGGGAGATGCTGTGCAGACACTCATTCACAAAACTGTAGATGCTCTCAACCATCCAAATCTGGCAGAATAGGCTTATGAGTCACTTCATCCAAAACATTTAACTGTCAATGTCCTGAAACTTAGGAAGAAAAAGACTATGGAAAAGCACAATCATCTCTGGAGGTTCTGCATGTGTGTTTGTATGTGTGTGTATACATTTAAACATATCAGTGTTGTATGTCCTCCTTCCTACTGAAATAAAATAATGAGAGTGTATTACTCATAATGAAAGTCACTTTATAATACCCCCAAGTATTTCCTACTGTCCCCATAATTTTCCCAATAAATATGTTCGTTTCTTTCTCTTTAAAATGTCTTTCAAAGCCAGGTACGGTTGCTAATGCCTGTAATCCCAGAACTTTGAAAGGCAGAAACGAGACAACTACCTGAGCCCAGGGATATGAGACCAGCTGGGCAACTTGACAATAACTCATCTCTACAATAAATTAAAATATTAGCTGGATATGGTGGCACACACCTTTGGTCCAGCTACTTGGGAGGTTGAGTTGGAAGGATCACCTGAGCCCAGTAGGTCAAGGCTACAGTAACCATGATCATGCCACTGCACTCTAGCCTGAGCAACAGAGTGAGACTCCATCTCAAAAATAAATAAAATAAAAGTCTTTTAAGTTTTAAGTGAGACGTTAACTTTGGCAAGCATTATGCTAGGTGCTTTAGCTTTGTATATTTTGGGACATGGAAGAAGTCCATAAGAGAAGCAAAAATTCAAAAGGAGATGCAATATGGTTTATGTACTATTTAAGACTGATTTCTATGAGTTTTAATGGTATCCTAGATGATTCTGTTTGACTTTCTGTATAAAACTGAGAATCATCAAATATTTGGAAAATGAGATTATTTTAAAATCCACAAATTAATTATCTTAGTGAGAGCGTCATTTATCAAACATCCAGGAAGATCTCAAATATTGATCAATGAAAAGGAAAAGCTTTGTTTTATAAAACCAATGAAAACAAACCACAGTGCAAAAATATCTATTTTTACTGGGTTTAAATAAGTATGTAAAATACTTTTTTCCTTTAAAATGGCATATGCTGTCTAGATGCCCCATAGATTTCTTAGAGTTCTCACTATTCTTAGAATGTCTTAAATAAGTCATTCTCAGACACTATGGTTTCTGTAATAGATTATTATGTCAAAATGTTTTGTAATTAATGCCCAAAGACATGAATGATTTAGATATTATTGTTTATTGAAGGAGAAAAAGAGGTATCAAAATATTGGTAAGCTTTAAAAATTACTTTTGGAAAATGAGTTTTGGAAATAATCTGGTTAAGTCTTCAACTTCACCCTTTAATTCGACAATAGCGATTTGCTCTTCACCATTTTAGTCTCACAATTATTACTCTCCACCAACACTCTGAGCTCCAAATCAGACCCGAGAATTTTTAGATGTGTGGAGAAAAACTAAAAGGTATAGTCCTCAGTTTCGAGGGGAATGTGATCCTGAATGAAAATCAACTTTATATTCTATTTCCTAAAATCTGAGCATGTACAAAGGGTAATGTCATCCAGAAAACTCATGCAGAAAGGAAAAGCAGTCTGACTGTGATGACAAGTCTCACAATATGCTAACACTTTGCCTCCCTGGAGTTCATCTGCCTTCCTCTCCTATTTACTAGGCAGTACTTGTGAAGGCCAGGATGTGGGGTGTGATTGAGATATTGTATGTGCAGATAGAATTCCCTTACACCTTATGAGAGAAACACCTTTCTCAGTTTAAAAAGTAAAAAGCAGCATTATTTTTACAGCTAATCCTCCAAACCCAGCAAGATCCGTTCTACTTCAGGTTTTAATAGCAGTTCCCACATACAAGGTCTGCCTTGGAACTGATTTAGAGTAACTATTTACAGCAACTCATTAATTCCAAGGTGATACAAAGGTTATCAGTCTAAGCAAAGATAATTTAAATTTAAAAAGATCTGGCAATGCCCACATTGAAACTAAGATTATTACAACTACAGAAATACCTGTAAACTTGTCTTCTGCCTGCCTGGCTCAGCAAAGCAAGCTTGTTGGCCCACTCTTGGGGTGCTTGGTATATTTAATCATAACACTTATTGAGCATCTTTTTCAGTTCTAGAATAAGAAAAAAATTAGCAAAATAGTTCCTGCCCTCTAAAAGTGCAGCCTGAAGAAGAGTAAGATTAAAACACACACCCAATTCAGCACATAAATGCCATGATAGAGGTCGCAATAAAATTTAAAATTCATTGCTCTAAAATTTCAGGTATGTAAGGGCCTTTACTTCCTCTTAATATTTACTCTGGGTAAGACATTTTCCTGATTTTCAACTGCAACTGAATACTTTAGTGCATTATCTCTCCCACTGGTAGACATTTTTAAGAGCAAAGACATTTTAAGAATCAACATGCATTTGACAGAAATGCTTACATGTGTGGGGGAATTCTGTCACACAGGCAGCCTCCAAGTTGACATAATCCTCAGGCTTTCTCTCAATAAGATCTCATTTGCTCCCAAGGTGTTTTTTATCCCTATAAATTGACGGCTCTCACTGCTGAATTTTACTCTTGATTTCTCTCCAAAGATCTAGACTCATTTGTCCAATTGCTTGTTGAATCGTCTGACCCCTCCCTGCAAGTCTCATGGGATCAAAAAGCCTACCTGTTCAAACAGAACTCAAAACAAGCCTAGTTGTATGTTAAAACTTGTTATAAGGCTAAGTGACTATGAAAACATTGTGCCAGTGCAAGAAGAGAAACAGGTTTTTAAAAATACAAGAGAAAGCTGGGCTCGGTGGCTCAGCCTGTAATCCCGTGCCTTTGGGAGGCTGAGGTGAATGGATTGCCTGAGCCCGCGGGTTCGAGACCCGCCTGGGCAGCGAGACCTCATCTCTACAATAAATCAAAAATTCAGCCGGGCGTGGTAGCGTATGCCTGTAATTCCAGCTACTCGGAAGGCTGAGGCGGAAGGATCGCCAGAGCCCAGCAGGTCGAGGCTGCAGTGGCCGGGAGTGGCCTCTGCACTCCAGTCTGGGCGACAGAGTGAGACTCCAACTGAAAAAAAAAAAGAAATACAAGAGAAATATATCGAAATATGTGGAAGAATTTACAACAGAATAAATATCACATTTCTCTCTCTCTCTCTCTCTCTCTCTCTCTCTATGTATATATATATATATATTTTTTTATTTTTATTTTTTTAAAGATGCGGGGTCAATTCAGGGCTGGGTATACAAATGTTCATTATGCAGGTACCCTTGTTGATGAGGTGTGCCCCTTCCTCCCCTGGCAGTTTCCCTCTACTGCCAATCCCTTCCTTACAGTATTATGATAATTGTTCAAGGTCCGTTTATGAGTAAGAACATATGATATTCTGCTCTTTGTTTCTGTGATAGATCACTGAGTATGATCAACTCTAAATCCATCCAAGTTGCTGCGAAGTCCATATGTTTGTCCCTCTTTATGGCTGCATAATATTCCATTGTGTATGTGACCACAGTTTTTTAATCCAGTCCAGCTTTGATGTGCAATATGGTTGGTTCCATGTTTTTGCTATTGTGAATAGAGCTGCAACAAACATATGTGTGCAGGTATCTTTTTTGTAAAATGATTTGAGTTCCTCTGGGTATATTCCCAGTAGGGGAATTGCTGGGTCATATGGAAGGTCAATTTCTAGTTCTTTCAGGAATTGTCACACTGTCTTCCAAAGAGGTCGTACTAGTTTGCATCCCACCAGCAGTGTAGAAGCATTCCTTTTTCTCCACATCCTCACGAGCATCTGTTGTTGTTTGTTGTAATAATGATGGCCATTCTTACTAGGTAACCCAATGGTTTTGATTTGCTAAATATCACATTTCAAATCAATGAGAAGACAGATGACTTCATAAATGGTAATATGTAACAGGCTAGCTTTTGGAGAATGAGATGTGACGGGTCAAAAAAAAAATTCAAAATAACTTTCCAGATAGAGCAAAATATTACCTGCAAAAATAAAATCATAAAGAAATATAAATGATATGCTGACAATCATGAGATAAAAAAGTTTTTAAACACTATAGAAATCACATGAGAAGATTAAAGAAAAGATTAAGGCTGGGAGTGGTGGCTCATGTCTGTAATCCCAACACTTCGGGAGGCAGAGGTGAGAGGCTTGCCTGAGCCCACAGGTTGGAAAACAGACTAGGCAACATGGCGAGACCTCATCTCTACAATAAGTCAAAAATTAACTGGACATGATAGCACATGCCTGCAGTTCCATGTGTTCCAGCCTTTGAAGGCTGAGGCAGAAGGATCTCCTGAGCCCAGCAGTTTCAAGCTGTGGTGGCCGTGAACATGCCACTGCACTCCAGCCTGGGTGGCAGAATGAGACTCCGACTAAAAACAAAACAAAACAAACAAATTTTTTTTTAAAAAAGGAAAAGACTAAGATCAATTTGAAAACTTTTAATACTTATGCATGGTTTTTCAAAAGTTTAAAGAAATTTAAAGTATAAATGGCAGGTTAGAACTATATTTTTATAGCATTTGATATGATAAATGAATAATTTCTCTAATTTTTAAATAACTCATAAATTAATACAAAGGTCCAAAGTGTATAAATAAGTAGTTTAGAGGGAAAAACAATACCAACATCCACTAAAGGTTAAGATTTTCAACATCATTTATATTTATTTTAAAAATGAAAACAATAGCAAAATTTTTTATTCACCATATGGCAAAGAATATGAAGTTGTACTGTGTTAGCAAAAATATGGAAAATAGATACTCTCATATGCTTTCAGTCAGAGATTAAAATTGTTAAAATCTTTTAGAGAGCAATCTGGCCATATTGATTAAATCATGACATTTTCTTCTCAGCATCCACACTTATAGGAATTCATCATGTAGAAGTAAATATATCTTTAAAATTTTGTGTAAGTATAAAGATTATAGCATAATACATAATGATATAAACAGAATTACATATTTTTAAATAAAGAATTATTTTTAAATTTTATAGTTTGTTTATGAAATGGAATAATATGTGGTTTCATAATAGATACCACTATATATGCCAATGTATGAAAAAAAATTGCTCATGCTTATATACACATGAAAATGTTCTCAAATTATAATAATTATTTCCTCCAATGTATATAAAAACAAAAACTTGACCTCTGTCAGTTCCACTCTCCAATGCTTTTCACATATTTACACATTATATTTGTAATTAAAAAGAAAAAACACTCATTGATGACATCAGCAAACTTGTAGAGTAGGAATGTCGTTCTTTTGTCCTCAAAAAAAACAAAAACAAAAACAAAAAAAACTGGTCAAGTATCCATGAATGAAAAGAGCTGTGGGAGGGCTCAAGAGTCCAATTAAAGAGTGATGCTAACAAAATGATGGAATAGAAGATCCCCTGACATCACTTCCCCCACATAAGTACAACTAGAAAATATTTAAAGACAAGAAGACCACACTAAATTTACCAGAACTCAGGGGGAAAAAATGAAGAAACCCTCTGGACCCAAATAGTCAAAAGAAACCAGGACTGGTAAGAGAAGCAATCATTTTAGACTGTTCTGCCCTCTCCCACAAGATACCTTATAAGTCACTTACAGAAAATTTCCCTAGACCGTTGGAAACCAAATGAGAGGAGGAAATTGGAGATGGACGTTTTATCTCCTCACAAGCATGAGAAAGCCACTTTGGTCCCATCTCACAGGAACCACTGGAAGTACCAGAGGGCTGAATCTCCTGAGGTGAATTGGGACCAAAAAGAAGGGCACTGAATGCAGCAACTTGGTGGCTACTCTGTGCTTGGATCAGTGGGAATGCCATGTTGAAGAGTGGTTTGGCACCACAGCACTGCAGGGGTCACAATCCATGGGAACACCCCAATCCCTCATCAATTTTCCCACAAAGCCTAAGTGCTTGCCTGGAGACTTCCCTTGGTCTGAAAAAAACTAAAACAGTGGAATTAAGTTCCAGTGCTCAATATAAGTTTTCACCAGACCAAGAAACAAAGGCAAAGAAGTGATTAATCCCAGTGCAACATTGACGTTCCAATGTTCACTGTGAGACTTCCCCAAACCAGGAAACAATGGAAGGTTAATGAGTTAGTCCCAGTGTAGTATTCTGGTTCTGGTGCTCACTATAAATCCTCCCCATGACAGGCAGCAACAACAGACCAGAAATTAAGTTTTTATACTAATTAGCAAAGGTCTAACACCACCAAACAACCCCTGCAAAAGCTGAAAGAGGTGGTTGTCTCCTCAAATACACAGGTATTAATGTATCAATGTAATGATTCAAGGACTGTGAAAATTCAGAGAAATATGACACCAATAATAGGAACTAACAAAACTTTAGCAATAGAACCAGAAAATTTTAAGACTTATGAAATGTCTGAAAGAATTCAGAGTTATTCTTTTAAAGTTTTTCAGGAAATCATAAGAAAATGCGAATAGAAAACTAAATAAAATTGAGGAAACAATCCAAGAACAAAATTAGAAATTTTACAAACAAATAGAAACAATATAAAGAACCAAGTACAAATCTTAGAAATAAAAAAATATAATAACTGAACTGAAAAATACTTATTAAAAAAACATCAACAGCAGACTTGATCAAACAAAAGAAAGAATCATTGAGCTTGAAGACAGAACATATGTAATTATCCAAACAGATCAAATGAAAAATGGTAAAGAAGGCCTAAGAGAATGATGGGCCACCATTTAACAAACTAACTCCACATAATAGGAATTTCCAAAGGAGACAACAGAGAAAAGGGTCTACAATAGATATTTAAAGAAATAATGACTGAAATTTCCCCAAGTCTAAAGAAAGACTACACCATCAAGGTACAGGAAGCTCAGAGGTCAAATCAAATTCATTCCAAAGAGGAATGTCCCGAAATACAATCAATGATCAAAACTCAAGTACAAATTTTTTTTAAATGCTCAAAACAACAAGAGAAAAGAAACATATCACTTCCAACAGAGCCTCAATATGACTTTCAGCAGATTTCTTAAAAGAAACCTCCGCAGGTCAAGAGAGAGTAGGATAATATATTCAAAATGCTGAAGAAGAAAAAACAAAACTGTTAGCCATGAATATAGTATCTGGCAAAGCTTTCCATCAAACACAAAGGAGAGGTAGACTTCCACAGACAAACAAAAGCTGAGGAAACTCATCACCACCAAACCTGTCTTACAAGAAATGTTAAAGGAAGTTTTTCAGTCTGAAAGAAAGGAATGCTAGTGGGTAGCAATAAAACATTTGAAAGTGTATACCTGACGCTGGGCTTGGTGGCTCAGCCTGTAATCCCACGCTTTGGGAGGCTGAGGTGAGTGGATTGCCTGAGCTCGCAGGTTCGAGACCCTCTTGGACAACTTAGCGAGACCTCATCCCTACAATAAATCAAAAAATGAGCCGGACGTGGTAGCACACACCTGTAGTTCCAGCTACTTGGAAGGCTGAGGCGGAAGGATCGCCAGAGCCCAGCAGGTTGAGGCGGCGATGGCCGGGAACGGCCACTGCACTCCAGTCTGGGCGACAGAGTGAGACTCCAATTCAAAAAAAAAAAAAGAAAAAGAAAAAAGAAAGTGTATACCTAATCCTGATTGTACCCCACATCTTTAAAATAAAAAAATTAAAAGTTTAAAAAAAAAACCCAAAACAAAAAAAAAATTGAAAATGTAGAACTCATGGGTGAAAGTAAGAATACAGACAAATTCAGAATATTCTAATAAGTAATTGTGGGAAGTAAACCATTTATATCTCAAGTATGAAGACTAAAAAACAAAACTACCAAAAGAACAATTACTACAACAATTGATTCAGAGCTAGGCAATATAAAAACATGTACATTGAAACACCAAAAAGTTGAAATGGGGGGGGTGTTAAAGTGTACACTTTGTTTTTGCTACTTTTCCTTTCTTTGTGGTCAAAGTTGTTACCAAACTAAAATAACTATAAGATGGTTTTTATAAGCACAAAGCAAAAATCTATAGTTGATACACTAAAACTAAACTGCATGAAATAAAAACATATAAATAATGACCTTGTCTCTTTTTACTATCTTTAACTTAAAGTCTATTTTGTCTGACATAAGTATAGCTACCTCTGCTCTTTTTTTGTGTGCCTACTTGCATGAAATATCTTTTTCATCCTTTTTTTTTTTTTTTAAAGAAAGCAGGATTTATTGTGAGGACAGAAAAGCTCCCACAGTGGGAGGGGACCTGAAGGGGTTACCCCTTTTTCAGCCTTGCTGGTGAAGTAAGTCACTTTTAGGCAGCGCATAGTTGAGTCTTGTTCTTTAATTCATTGATCCATCCTATACCTTCTGATTGGAGAAGTTAATCATTTTACATCAAGATAATTACTAATTGGTAAAGGCTAATTATTGCTGTTTTGTTCATTGTTTTCTGGTTATTTTGTAGATCCTTTGTTCCTTCCTTTCTCTCTTGCTGTCGGCATTTGTGATTAGATGTTTTTTCTAGTGGTATGCATTGATTATTTTTTCATATCTTTTGTGCATCTACCTTTGCTTTTGCTATGGCTACTATTAGGCTTACATATGACATCTCGTTTGGGCTATTTTAAGTTGATAACATCTTAACTTTGATTTCATTAAAAAACTACACTTTTGCTCCTATCCTCCTCATCTTAGTACTTGATGTCCCAATTTACATATTTTTGTCTTTTACATTCCTTAAAGATTATTGTAGGTAGTATTATTTTTAATACTTTTGTCTTTTGACCTTTATTCAAGATATAAGTGATTTATACGTTACCACTACAGTATTAGATTATTCCAATTTTGACTGTGTACTTACTCTTATCAGTGAATTTTATACTTTCACATGTTTAAGTTACCAGTTACTAGTTACTATTCTTTTATGTTACAAGTGTTACTATCTAGCTTTTTTTTTTTTCCAGCTTAAAGTACTCCTTCTAGTATTTCTTATAAGACAGGACTGGTGTTGATAAACTCCTTCAGGGTTTGTTTGTCTGGAAAATTCTTTATCTCTTTTTCTTTTCTGAAGAACAGCTTTGACAGGTAAAGTGATTTCTGTTGGCAGGTTTTTTTTTTGTTTCCTTCAGTACTTTGAATATATCAGACCACTTTCTCCTGGTCTGTAAAGATTCCAATGAGAAATCTGCTCCTAACCTCATTGAAAATCCCTTATATGTGATTTGCTTCTTTCCTCTTGCTGTTTTTACCATCCTCCTAGTCTGTGATTTTTGACAGTTTGATTATAATATGTCTTAGAGTAGTCCTCTGTGAATTCTATCTCATTGGAAATCTTTGCTCTTTCTACACCCATATATCAAATATCTTTTTCAGGTTTGAAAAGCCTTCAGTTATAAATTCTTTAAATAAGTTATCTGTCCCTTTGTCTATCTTTCCTCTTCTTAAACTAAAATTTGAATATATGATCTTTTGATGCTCTCTCATTTTGTAACCTTTCCATTTGTTTTCTTTTTCCTCCTCTTACTGTATAACTTCAGGTCTTGAGGTCAAGATTCCTTCTTCTACTTGATTAATTCTGCTGTTGACACTCTCCTATTGCATTTTTCATTTTATTCATTGTATTTTCAGTTCCAGAATTTGTCTAATTTTGAACAATAGCTTACATTTCTCCGTTAAATTTTTTATGTTGGTCATTTTTTTCTGATTTGTACTGAACTTTTTGTATTTTCTTGAAGTTTACTGAGGTCTTTAAAACAATTTTTTTGAATTCTTTGTTAGGCAGTTCATAATCTCCATTTCTTTGAGTTCAGTGACTAGTGCTTTATCTTATTCTTTTGGCAGTGTCATGTTTTCCCGATTGTTCTTGATTCTTGTGGCTGTGTATTAGTGTCTATACCTATGAAGAGAAGAAACTTATGCCAGTCCTTGCTCACTGTCTTTGTCTCAGAAAGCCCTTTATCATTCAGTCAATCCAGATATTCTGGACAGACCTTTCATGCTCTTTGCTACTAAAGTCCTCTGGAGGCTGACCTGGTGCATGAGTCAGCAGACAGGTGGGCCTGTCATCTTGGTCTTTGTAAATGAGCCTGACGTCTCCATTGGCTGAGCTGTATCTGTTGGCTGAGCCAGTGGGGATGGACTTGGAGCCTGAATCCACAGTCTTGGGTCTGGAGCCTGAATCCATAGACACTGGCTTGAAGTCTAGGTCCACAGGGGCTGACCTGGTTCTTTCAGAACATGAAGTTGGGCTTTGAATATGAGTCCTCGGGGGCCAACCAGGCCCTGAAATAGGTCTGGCATCTCCACTTGTACCAACCTGGAGCCTGAGTCTATGGGATTTGTTCTGGTGCTGGGGAAGACCTGGTTTCTAGGTCCATGGAGGCTAGTTTGAGTCTGCAGGGTTGCACCTGGAGGCTTGGTCCATAGACAATAGCCTGGCACCAGGGTCTATTGGGATGGGGACCCTACATCTACTGGAGCAAAACCTGGATGCTGGGTTCACTAGAGCTATGGGAACTGGTCTTGGAGCCTAGGGCTGGCTTGGTGCTTGGGTAGACATGGTGCCTGGGTCTATGGGGGCTGAAAACCATTTGATTTTAAAGAACCTATAAGTAATAGAAGACAGGCTGGAGCCAGTTTAAGATGGGATTTAAAACAGACACCTCTCAAATAAATCCAAGATCCTCAAAGGGCAGCAGTGTTAGAAAAACGTTGAACTAGAGAAACATCAGTCCACAAGCAAAAGCAACCACAACAAAAACATCAGTCCAAAAGCAAAAGCAACTCAATAAAAATGTATTTGTCCACGGTTTCGAGACCCTCCTGGGCAAGTTGGCAAGACTTCATCTCTACAATAAATCAAAAATTAGTCAGGTGTGGTAGTGCACGCCTGTAGTTCCAGCTACTTGGAAGGCTGAGGCGGAAGGATCAACGGAGCCCAGCAGGTCGAGGCTGCGGTGACCAGGAGCGGTCACTGCACTCCAGTCTGGGCAACAGAGTGAGATTCCAACTTGAAAATAAATAAATAAATAAATAAATGTATTTGTTTTGACTTGAGCTTAATGTAGGAAAAACGTTCCTATGCACTAGGTATGTGTCTGCGATAACTGAATTTGATAAATCAGTACAAAGCAATTCACATAAGCAGAAATATGAGTAACTTTTAAACACATAAACTACAAATTGAAAGCTCAATGAGACACCATTCACAATTTTTACATTACCCAATGTAAGAGATAATATGAAACTATAGGAAAGTCTTAACTAATTCTGGCATACATGTATAAATTGATAAAACCTCTTTGCATGATAATTTCTCAATATTTAATAAAGCCGAAGCGTGCATACTCTATTAACCCCACAATCCCACTTCTACATAAGTACCCCTAAAACATTTCCAAAGAGCACAAATGGTCTGCATACAGGTATACTCATAAGTTAAATATCTTTCAAAATAAAAATTTGAGGCAAATGTAAATAATAATGTCTAGCATACAGTAAGATCTTAAAATGGTAATTATTAATATCATGGGTACTTTATATATACTTAATATTAAGCACACAAATAACGAGGTCATTTATATGCTAGACATCAAAGTCATAGGTATATAGAAATGATAAATCAAAGTTGATGCTACTTTGTCCTTTCTATCACATCTCACTACGTTCAACTCTTGGTGTATCTTCTAAAATTTCCTACCAGCCAAAATATTCTGTGAATGAGTTTGAAAAAATATATTCAATATCATGCATTAGTTAAATAATGCAAACCGTGTGTGACGTTTACAAATGCCATTAAATCCCATTGGGAAAACGACACTGTTCTACATCTTGTGATCACAACTTTGCCCTGTAACAGACGAGAAAGTTAGGGTGCAGAGAGGTTAAGTGATTCATCTAAAATTGCAGAGCTACTTTTATTATGTTTCCTATTTATCATACAACTTATATAGTGTGACTATTTTTAAAAATTACATGACTATAAATCAAAAAGTGTTGACATTAATGGCATTTTTAATAAGGAATTTTTATTTACAGAGGCTTTCAATAGTAGCCTGTCATGTTTTTCTTTAAAACAGAGAAATAAATAGTAAAACAGTTAATGAAACATTATATTGAATGCAGGGTTGGATTTTTGAAATCTATTTTGTCTTGGCAATACCTTAAGTTAATAATTAATTCCTCAAGCATATTCTGGAGGCCATCAAAGTATTTTCACTCTTCTTCCCAAGGACACACAAGGACTCTGAGGATATTCCTGGGTTTTATCTACCTTTACCTCAGGTGAAACACTGAGTCTACAGCCAAAGAAACCAAGCAAAACAAAGATGGCAAGTAGAAACCATGGAAACCTAGCTTGTTTTCTGTCAAGTGATGTGAATCACATTTTATTAAGAGATATCAATTGTTACAGTTCTGAAATATCTTTATTAATTTGACTAGAGGTTTTAATTGCTAGATATAGAACCAGGTTTCAAAATCTGGTCCTGGGTGACATTTATATTGTTAGTAGAGCTGTTTGTTTTAATAGTTATCCATTCTCTGGTTCACCTCCTCTTCACCCTCACAATTTATCCCCAAATATGTCTCTTTTATGTATCTTCCAGTAGGAATCCTGGTACCTTTTCTTTTACAAGATAGCCCACATATGTGTTCTGGCTTTTTAAATTCCAAAAACCACGTACTCTTTAGATTAGCAAAACATAAAATATGTCCTCACTAAAAGGCCGAGGAGGAGGATAGATTGTCAATGTTTATTCTTTAAAATTTTTTCCCTGAATTATATCTTCTACTGGAATACAAATATATTATTCTATTATTTATACCCCATACGCATAAATATATTTTCATGTGTGTATATATATCAGAAGAGACCGGTTTCTGTCTCATATATAAAAAGGAAAAGGTCTTCAGGGTGATGTCAGCAACAAGATGGTGAAATAGGAGACTCTTAACTACTCTCCTCCCACAGACACACTGAGTAAACACCTACACACAGTGTATTCTCTCCAAGAGAAAGCCAAACTCTAGTTGGAAGACTCCTACACACTGCATGACAGAAAATATTCACATCAAAATGGGAGGAAAAATGAAAATACACTGTACACTAATTCCATCCCGAGCAGAGTACTTTACACTATGGGAGGAATTCTCCATCCCCAGTTTCTTTCTTAAGGTTTAGGGGTTTTTGTAATACACCTAGTGCCCAAATTTTACAGTCTCTGCCAGAGGATCTGGTTATTAAATAACTTTGCTTGGGGAACAGCAGGGCAAGGGCATCAGAGGATATACCTCAGGGACAAAGAAAAAAATGGAGGAAGGAGCTGAAACATGTTGGCACTTCTAGCTACTGTAGCCCCTGAGATCAGTTCAGCTTCCAGTCTCTCCCTAGAAACGGTTTGGCTGCACACTTTTCCAGCAGCTACCGATGGTTCTGGTCCCCAAGATGCCAGTGTCTGAAAGCTTATATAACAAATAAAAATTAAACTTTTTTAGCCTAAATGGGAGGAATGGCACTCCTTGTGTCTTCTTTCCTTGCTTGCTCCAGAGATAAATCTCTGTGGTTTCTCACTGTAAGGAGGCGGAGAGACCTCTCCAGGACTAAAAGAGAATGGGAACACACACCGAGCCTTCCTCCTTGGCTTTCTTCAGTGATAACTTCAGACCAGAAGCCTCACTTTCAAGGAGGGTGTGAGACTACTCTCCTCCCACAGTCTGTTTGCTTGGGAGGAGAGTGGGTACTCACTGCACCTTCTTTCCCAGCTTCCTCCGTAACTTTAGCCATACAATCCCTCCCTGAAGAGGTCGGGGGCCCCTTCCAGCAAGAACAGGAGGGACAGCACTCCCCATGCTTTCTTCCCCAACTTACTCCAGAGATAAATTTCTCACGAGAAGTAGCCTAGGAGACACTTCCATGTCTGAAAAAGGAAGGAGGAACGCTCCCTTTCTTCTTCCCCAGTTTGCTTTAGGGACAACTCCAGACCAGAAGTCTCCCTCTGCAAGGACAGTGTGAGATTTCTTCTTACTTGAACAAGAGAGGGGAAAATTTCAAAATTGATTAAAAATGTTTAATGTTTATATCACAAAAAAAGATAAGCTGGTGAGATAATGGATATGTTCACTGGCTTGATTTAATCTTTCTACAATACATATAAATATCAAAATATCACATTATACCCCCAAAATATATACGGTTTTTATTTGTCAGTTTACAAAAAGGAGAAAGTAAGGAGGGAGGGAGAAAAGAAAGAAAGGAGGAAAGAAAGGAGGGAAAAAAGAAAAATGTGAGAGAGAGAAATAAAGGAAAGAAGAAAGCTGTGGTTCTCAAATAAGGGCAGAGTAATTTAGGCTAGTATTTAAAGATCTTCTGAAAACACTACCAGGAGACTGATCCATAGTCACTCTCACTTTCTGCTGAAGCTCAGGGATGTGCAGAGACAGCAATTTTAGGTTCTAGTTTGATTATGAGGTACTTCTTGGGTCTCAGTTCCTTTGAAGAATTCTTGAACTAAACCAATGCACTGTGTGGGAGCAAGGGACCTCACATTGGCTTCCAGTCTCACTAACAACTGGGTGGCCTCAGGAAGACAAAGGCCTGTTAACCTAAATATGCTACTGATTGTCTGTGAGAACTTGGACAAGTTCCTTCCCCTAATAGCTTCAGTTCCCTAAACTATGAGTTGAAGTTAATAATGCTCTACTTTGCTGTTAGAAGGTTTCAATGGGATCAAGTAAGAAAGCATAGTAAAATACAAGATATGACAACCATGACATAGTGGGATCTCAACACAAGGAAGTTCTCACTTCAGCATGTGGTCACAGTACAACCTAAGATTGAATTACTCCTTGCAAGATGTGGAACACATGTTAATGATTATATTAATAAACTTAAAATGTATTTGGAAACAAAAAATGGAAAATCTGAGTTGGAGACCAGTAAGATTATTTAAAATATCAAAAGTGAAAAGGTAAGAGAAGACCAAAGCAATATTTAAAACCAAATTCAAGTGTTTGCATATACTTTGAACTATACTTCTGTGTGATGTAAAACATATTTTCTATTTATTAATCTATAGAAATTAATTAATAACATATATTTCTTATGTTCTGAGTAGGACATTACCCTTACTTTCAGATAACACATTTTCTGTGCTCAATGTGTTCTAAAGCATAGATTTTCACAGTGACCAATATTTTTTGATATTTATTTTGTGTTGTTGAGAACAGTTTTGGTTCTCATTTGGCCGAACAAAGATATGTAAGTTGACAAAAATGGCAAAATAGAAAACCCGGGACACTCCTTCCCCACATGGACACACCAATTCAACAACAATGCATGGAGTAATTTCCAAAGTGATAACTCCAGAAACTACTTGAGAAGTTCCTATGTACTGGAAGAATTCAAAACCAGCCACATCGAAGTTGGTAGAAAAATCTGAGACACTCTCTCATCATAATCTCTACTCTACAGGACAATGTTATCTTATTAGAAGATAAATCCAACTTCTAGCTTCTCCTTGAAGAGGAAAATAGTTAAACCATGCAACCAACATGCCAACTTTTCCTGGGGCTGCTGAAGAAACAGGCTACTGTCTCACCTGTCTCAGAGCACTGACATAACCAGCTTATAGTCAATGCCTGGGAGCCAGAAAAAAAACAGACGGTAGTTCAAGCTAGTACAAAAGCACTCATCATAGCTCCTCCTCACAGTTCAGTCAGAGCAAGTGGATGAAAAACCCTAGATTCTAGCTTCTCTATGGACTGCATGGAGAAATGTGGGCTGCATGACCTAAATTTTAAATTTTCAAGGGCCTTCAGAAGTGACTGGTTTTTGTCTTGGAGTACTGGCAGGACACAGCATACACCTGAGATCTGGGAGTTGCTAAGAACAAAGGCTGTTGATTGAATTATCACAAATGTTTGAGAAGTCTTCACATTCTCTGCCTAAGCTGATTAGTGAGGGTCGTCTCTTTGAGACTAGTCCATGAAAACAAGGGAATTGGTTGTTTTCTCTAATGCACAGATTAGAGAATACCAATACAAAGATTCAAGATAAATGAAGAAACATGGAATTATGACTTAAGCAAAGAAATAAGATAAATCTTCAGAAATGGACCCTAATAGAACAAAAATATAAGAGTTGCCAAAGAATTCAAAATAAGCATCATAAAGCTGCACAAAGAGGTCAGAAGAACAATGCATGAATAAAGTGAGAATTTCAACAAAGAAATAAAAAATATCTAAAAGTAGCAAACAGAAATCTTGAAACTGAAGAATATAATATCTGAACTAAATAATTCACTAAAGAGATTTAACAACAACTAGATAGAGCAGAAGGAAAGGTCAGCAAACTCAGAGACAAGTCATTGGAAATGGTTCAGTCAAAAAAGAATTTAAAAAGTTATGAAAGTATATGGAACTTAAAAGATACCCATAAGCAAACCATTATGAAAGTCCTAAAGCAGAAGAAAAAACAAAAAGACCAGAGAACTTATAAAATAATAAATAAGTAAATAAAGACTGAAAACTTCTCAAATGAAAAAAAGAAAATGAACACACAGCTTCAAGAAACCCAATAAATTCCAAATAAGAAATTCTGTACTGAGACACATTATGATTAAATTGTCAATAGTTAAGAAGAAAATTCTGAAGGCAGTAAGAGAGAAATAACTTGTCATCCACAAGGAAATCATCAAAAGACTATTAGCAGACTTCCCAACAGAAACCTTGCTAGTCAATTAAAACAAAACAAAACTGCCAAACAAGAATATTATGCCCATCTAAAATATCCTTAAAAAGGACAGATAAACATTTCCCCAGACAAAACTTGAGAGAAATAAACACAAGTAGATTTGCCTTAGGAAAAATACAAAGAGAATCTTTTTTTTTTGAGTTGGAGTCTCACTCTGTCACCCAGGCACACTCACCGCCACCCCAGCATCTACTGGCTGGGCTTTGGTGATCCTTCCACCTCAGCCTGCCAAGTATCTGGTACTACAGGTGCACACCATCACACTCAGTTAATTTTTTATTTATTGTAGAGACAAGGTTTCACCAAGTTGCCTAGGCTGGTCTCAAACCCATGGACTCAGGCAAACCACTTGCCTCATTCTCCCAAAGTGCTGGGATTACAGGCTAAGCCACCAAACCAGGTCCAAAGAGAATCTTTTAAAGTTGAAATTAAAGGTTACCAACAGCAATATGCAAGCATATCAAAGTATAAATCTAAGTAAAGGTAAAGGTAAATATGTAAGCAAATACAGAATACTATAATATTGTAACAGTGGAGGGTAAATCACTTTTAATTCTAGCATAAAAGTTAAAAGAAAAGTATATTAAAAATAATTGTAACTATAAAAGTATGTTACTTGATAAACAATATAGAAATATGTAAATTGTGACATTAATTACATAAGGTAGAGGGGAGAAGTAAAAGTACAATCATGCTATTAAGATTAAGTTGTTATCAGCATAGAATAGATTATTGCAACTATAAAGTGTTTTATGTAAGCTTCATAACAACCACAAAGAAAACAAAGAAAGAGTTTACACAAAAGAAAAGGAAATGAAACAAAACACATTAATACAAAAATATTAGTAAAATACAAAGGAAGACAAGAGAGATAAAGAAAGACAAGGGAACTAAACACAGAAATTAATTATCAAAATGGCAATAGTAAATCCTTTCCAAAAATAATTAAAAGTAAATGGAATAAACTCCCCAGTGAAAAGATACAAAGTGGCTGAATGAATAAAAAAGTGACATCTAACAGTGTGCTGTTCTATAAGAGACTCACTTGAGACTTAAGGATATACCTTGGTTGAAAATAAAAGAATGAAACACATGTTTCCTGCAAATAGTAACCAAGAGGAAGCAGGAGTGGAAATTCTTATATTACACAAAATCGCATAAAAAACTGTCAAAGGAGGCAAAAAAGGACATTATATAATAAAAGAATCAATTAATAGGAAAATATAACAATTATAAATGTATGTGCACAAAGCATCAGAGGATCTAAATATATAATGCAAATACTAACAGAACTGATAGAAAGCAGTACACCATTTCAATAATAGATCATACTTAGATTAAAAAAAAAAAAAATCAGTAAGGAAACAGTAGACTTGAGCAACACTATAGGTTAAATGGACCTGACAGACATATGCTTAATAGTCTACTAAACAGCAGGAAAATACGCATGGTCCTCAAATGCAAATGAAACATCCACTAAGATAGATCATATGTTAGATCACAAACAAGACTTACCAAATTTAAGAGGATTAAAATTATATCAAGTATTTTCTAACGACAGTATACTGAAACTAGAAATCAGTAGCAGAAAGAGAAGTGGAAATTTCAAAAATAGGTGGAAATGAATAAATACATTTCTGAAAAACCAATGAGTCAAAAAAGAAATCAAAAGGGATATCAGAAAATATCTTGAGACAAAAAGAAAAATACAACACACAAAAACTTAAGGCATGCAGTAAAAGCAGTGCTAAGACAGAAGTTTATAGTGATAAACAACTGCATTGTAAAGAAAATAAGATCCAGTCAGGAAGATAACGGCTGAGCTAGTCAGACTATGCAAGTCCTGATGTGAGTGAGTGAGTGTATGGAAAATTTAGTGTACATGTTGGTGAGTGAGTGGGCGTGTGAGTGGCTGACTGAGTGAGGGCTCAGGAGCAAGCAGCCAGGGCTTTCCTGGTATAGAAGCTGATGCTGCAACTGCTTGGCTTGGACCCTAGTAACTCCTGAGATAAAGAAGCTGAACGCCATTTTTTTCTTCTTTTTTTAATAAACAAAACCCTTCCTGGGAAGAAGATGCTGGGAGAGACAGACTAAGTGGGTGTTCATGAGCAATTGGCCAGAGCCCTCCTAGTGAAGCAACTGGTGCTGCAGCTGCTCAACTTGAACCCTAGTGACTCCCAAGATGCAGAAGTCAAGAGCCATTTTGGTTGTTTTTAGTTGGAGTCTCACTCCGTCACCCAGACTGGAGTGCAGTGGCCGCTCCCGACCACTGCAGCCTCGACCCGCTGGGTTCCGGCAATCCTTCCACCTCAGTCTTCTGAGTAGCCAGAATTACAGGCACACACTACCACGCCTGGCTGATTTTTTGATTTATTGTAGCAATGAGGTCTCGCCAAGTTGCCCAGACAAGTCTCGAACCCGCCGGCTCAGGCAATCAACTCACATCAGCCTCCCAAAGGCATGGGATTACAGGCTGAGCCACCGAGCCTGGCTCCATTTTGGTTTTTAATGGACAAAAGTTTTCCTGCAAAGAAGCGGGGAGAGACTGCTGGCTCCAGGTTCTACCTCACCACTGCAGTGGGAGATACTTCCGGTTCCAGGCTTTGCCCCACCACTGCAGTGCCTGACCAAACACTGTTAGCAAGGGCTGCAAAGGGATCCCAGAAGCAGAGTCCCACTGGAGAAGATGAAAGAGGCACCCCACCACCTTCTTGAAAATGGGGCAGGAAATTGCTCTGACTTGCTCACCATAGAGCAGCAGATCTGATCTTTGTGACCAGTGGATCAACTACTCAGGGTTTGATTGTGACCCAGAAGGAATATTCTGAAAGCACAAACTTTGGAGGGACCTGATAAGTGCTGAGTCACAGGCATCCCAACCTCTACCCTGATTCAACCTTGGACAAAGGGAATGGCCAGAAAAGGATGAGAAAGACCTCCAAAGAGACCAGTGGTGAGTCCAGGGCTCACCCAACCCCCTTCCTTCCCAGCAATCCTCTGAATGTCGGACACACAGTCTGGGGCAGGATGGAGAGGAACCCAGGTGGAGACTGGACATCAGCCTCAATAGAACTGCATTCCAGAATAGGCCTGGCTGGGGCACCCCCTGTGAGTACATACCTGGAGAAGAGGCAATCCTGCATCTCCCCACCAGAAAGGATCCCCTTGACCATATGAGAGTGGGAGGGGAGGACTGTGGCCCCACCTACCACCACTGCCTTGCCTCCTTCCCTGCTTCAGACACTGAGGAGAGAGAAAAAGAGGTGAAAGCTCTGCAGGAGATAGCAGAGAAGCATACAAGAGGAACAATTACAGAACCTGCCACATGACAGAAAGGGTTTTTGTTGTTGTTGTTGCTGTTGTTGTTGTTTAATTTTTAAGAATTTTTTGCCTGATTGTTAGTTTTTTTATTTTTAAAATATTTTTCCTTTGGACATGAATGTGTATGTGAGGGTTTGATCTGCATCCCCTCTCCTTTTTTTTTTTTTTTAATTCTTTTCTTCCTTTGCTTTTTGTTTTCTGTTTATGTGGGTATGTGAATGATTGAGTGCTCATCTTTCAGATCTATTTTTTGTTTTTTGTTTGGTTTGTTTTTGCTCTTTTGCTCTTTCTTT
This sequence comes from Carlito syrichta, assembly GCF_000164805.1. NCBI lineage: Eukaryota > Metazoa > Chordata > Mammalia > Primates > Tarsiidae > Carlito > Carlito syrichta. The sequence goes on along the minus strand of NW_007248550.1, from coordinate 492,807 downwards.
CTTTATTTAGGTTAAGGTGTGTGTGAATATATGTTTGAGGGTTCAATATGAATTCCTATTTTTTCCTTTTTTTTGGGTCTTTCTCTTTTTCTTCTCCATTCACTTTGGGCTAGGCATGTGTGTGTAAGCTCTTAGTTGTCCTGACTTTTTGCTGTTGTTGTTGTTGTTTTGTTTTGTTTCACTTTGTTTTTATTCCAGTTTGTTTTGGGATGTGTGTGTGTGTGTGTGTGTGTGTGTGTGTGTTCAATTGTTTTTTTGCTTTGGTTTCTGCTTTCATTGTTCTGTTTTTTCTTTTTTGTCCATCTTATTTTATTCTATTTTTCTCTATTATCCTCATTGTTGCTACTGTATCTAGACTCAGGGGGTACACACACATACCCATTGCATCATAAAATAGAGTGGTGATGGGAAGTGGGTCTCAGGGAACACACACCACAATCAGTGAACATTGTGATTTGAAAGTAGTTTCTGAATCCTAGCTCCCCATCCTCTACCTTATTCAACTTTCAAAACTACAAGAGATAGCAAAGCTTCCCACCCACAGTCCTGTTTCAGAATAGAGCCCAGATCAAGGGAAGAACTGAGCAAACATCAGAAGTGAACGCCTCTTCCACTGCCACTGAATACCTAAAGAGAATAGCAAGAGATCTGTCACAAATAAGGGAAAACCAATAGAAGGCCACAGGTAATTTCAAGTGTAACAAAGAGAAAACACCTGAAAAATCAGAGCTTGGAGCCCAAACAATGGAAGTCACCAAGAACTGGCTCCAAAATACAACAGAGACTAGGGAATGGATGGAAAGAGTGAATAAGACTCAAGAAAGACAAGATGCAACACTGAAAGAACTTGTAACAGAGACTTTGGCAATAAAAAATTTCATCTAGGAAATAAATAACAAGATGACAAGCATGGAAAGCAGAATTAATCTAGTAGAAGAAAGAATCTCAGAATTTGAAGACCAGAACATGGAATTAACCAGATGTGTAAAAAACATAGAAAGAAAACTCAGAAAGAAAGAACAAAGCCTACAATAGATGTGTGATTAAATCAAGAGGTCGAACAAACACCTGATTGGTATCTCAGAAGAAGAAAGGCAAATGGAGAACACCTTGGAGCAAGTATTCCAGGATGTTATCCAAGAAAACTTTCCCCATCTTACCAGAGATATGACTAGTCAAACACAAGAGATACAGAGAACCTACACAAGACATCAAATGAGAAGACCAACTCCTAAACACATAGTAATTCACCTACACAAAGTAGGCAAAAAAGAAAAAATCCTAAAGGCAGAAAGAGAAAAAGATCAGACTACTTACTGGGAAAAACCAATCAGAATAGTGGCAGACCTAGCAGCAGAAACACTACAAGCAAGAAGGGACTGGAGTCCAACATTCAAAGTCCTCAAAAATAAACAATTTTATCCAAGAATTTCCTACCCAGCCAAGCTCAGCTTCATCAGTGATGGAGAATTAAAATCCTTCCCAGACATCCAATCTCTAAGAGATTATGCAGTTTCCAGACCAACTCTACAGGAGACACATAAAAAGATATTAGGCACAGAAGAAAGAAAAAAAAGAATGAGCACACACTTCCTAAGAGAACAGCAGAGCACAGAATCAACAGAGAATATATCGCAATAACAAACTTGAAAACACACACGTACATCAACCCAAAGCTAAAAATATAGCAAGCAAAGAAAAAACTTTATAAGAACCTCATGACAGGGATAAACAATGACATTTCAATAATCAGTCTGAATGTGAATGGACTAAATGCACCACTGAAAACACACAAAAGGGCAAACTGGATAAGAAATCATGACTCAATTATTTGCTGCATCCAGGAAATTCATCTCACCACAAGGGACACACACAGAGCAAAGTTAAAGGATGGAAAATGAGTTTCCAGGCAAATGGATCACAAAAGAAAGCAGGAGTCATGATCTTAATATCAGAAAAAACAACCTTTAAGTTATCAAAAATTTTAAATGATGCAAAAGAACACTACATAATGATAAAAGGTTCAATCCATCAACAAGAACTATCCATCCTAAACATATATGCACCCAACACAAGAACACCAGTATTTATAAAACAACAACTAAGTAAACTAAAAAAAGATATTGACTCTAACACTATTATAGCAGGGGACTTGAAAACCCCACTAACAGCCCTAGATAGATCATTGAGGCAAAAAATCAACAGGGAGATCCAGAACCAAAACTTGACATTCAACCAAATGGACTTGATACCTATGGAATATTTCATCCAACAACTACAGAATATACATTCTACTCATCACCACATGGAAGATACTCCAAGATCAATCACATCCTCATGCATAAATCAAGCATAAACAAATTCCATAAGGTTGAAATATTGCAATGCACCTTCTCTGACCACAGTGGAATAAAAATAAATATAAACACCAACAAAATTTCTACAAAGTCCACAAAGACAAGGACACTAAACAGCATGATGCTGAACAACTATTGGGTCAATACTGAAATCAAAACAGAAACTTAAATAACCCTGGAAACAAATTAAAATGATGAAACATCTTACCAAAACCTCTGGGATGCCCTGAAAACAGTTCTAAGAGGAGAATTTATGTCTCTATGAGCACACATCAAGAAAGTGGAAAGATCACAAGTTGACAGCCTAACAAATCACCTAAGGGAGCTGGAAAGACAAGACAACCAAAACCCTAACTTTAGAAGAAGAATCCAGATCACCAACATAAGAGCCCAAATGTGGGACACAGAAGACAGAAATATCATAGAAAACATCAACAAAACAAAAAGCTGATTCTTTGAAAGAATTAACAAGTTTGATGGATCCCAAGCCAGAATGACCAAGAAAAGAGAGAAAAAGCCCAAATAAACACAATCAGAAATACAAAAGATCAAATCACAATTGACTCCAAAGAAATACAAAAGATTATCAGAGATCACTATGCACACCTGTATGGAAACAAACTTGATAACCTAAATGAAATGGAGGACTTTCTAACATTTGAAACAAGAAGAGATTGAGACACTAAATAGACCAATAATAGCCCAGAAAACTGACTCTGTCATAAGAAAGCTACCTACAAAAAAAGCCCTGGACTGGATAGCTTTCCAGTAGAATTCTACAAGATGCACAAGGAGGAGCTGGCACCAATCCCACTGAAAGTATTCCAAAAGATGGAATTCTTCCCAAATCATTTTATGAAGCCAACAGCACACTGATACCCAAACTGAGTAAAGATCCAACAAAAAAGAGAGAACTACAGGCCAATATCCCTTATGAAAATAGATGCAAAAATCCTCAATAAGATTCTAGCAAATCAGATCCAAAAATACATCTCAAAAATCATCCACCAAGACAAAGTAGGCTTCATCCCTAGGATGGTGGGGGTTCAACATTGGCAAGACAATAAATGTAATTATATATCAACAGAAGTAAAAACAAGAATCACATGATTACGTCATTAGTTGTGGAAAAAACTTTTGATAAAATTCAGCATCTCTTCATGTTTAAAAACCTCAAACTCTAGATACAGAAGGAGCATACCTCAAAATAGTAAGTGCCATCTACAATAAATGCATAGCTAGCATATTGCTAAAAGAACAGAAACTAGAAACTGAAAACTGGAGAAGACAAGGCTGCCTGCTCTCACCCCATTTGGTCAACAGTGTGTTGGAAGTCCTAGCTAGAGCAATTAGTCAAGAGAATGAAATCAGGGGTATCCAAATAGGAAGAGGAAGTTAAGTTATCCCTCTTTGCTGACGATATGATCCTATATCTTGAAAATCCAAGAGAATCTGTCAAAGTCTGCTTGCACTGAAAAAAAACTTTGGCAAAGCCTCAGGGTACAGTTGCATTCTTATACACCAACAACAAGCAGGCAGACACCAAAATAAAAAGCACAATCCCATTCATGATAGCCAAAAAAGAAAGAAAGAAAGAAAAAAAGAAATACCTAGGCATCTTCCTAACCAGAGAAGTGAAAGACCTTTACAATGAGAACTACAAAACACTGCTCAAAGAAATCCAAGAAGACACAAACAAATGGAAAAATATTCCATGCTCATGGATAGGAAGAATCAATATTGTTAAGATGTCTACCCTACCAAAGGTAGTCTACAGATTCAACGCAATACCCATCAAATTACCAACATTCTTCTAAGACCTGGAAATGATAATACAGAAATTCATATGGAAACATAAATGACCACGAATAGCCAAAACAATCTTTAGCAAAAGAAACAAAGTGGGAGGTATCATACTTCCAGACTTCAAACTTTACTATAAGCCTACAATAATCAAAACAGCCTGGTATTGGTACAAGAACAGGCATACAAACCAATGGAGCAGAATAAAGACTCCAGAAGCAAAGCCTCAATTTCTCAACCAACTCATCTTTGACAAAGCCTCCAACAACAACCACTGGGGCGAGGAGAACCTAGTCAGTAAATAGTGCTGGAAAAACTGGTTGACAACTTGCAGAAGATTGAAACAAGAACCCTACCTATCACCATACACAAAAATGAACTCTAAATGGATCAAAGACCTAACTGTAAAACCTCAAACTATAAGGATCTTAGAAAATGCAGGAGACACCCTTATAGAAATTGGAACTGGCACACAATTCCTGATAAAACCCCAAGTGCCTATACCATAAGAGATAAGAGAGGAACCTCATCAAACCGATAAGCTTCTGCAAAGCAAAAGAAACCATCAAAAGAGTGGGGAGACAGCACACAGAATGGTAAAAAATATATGCCAACTGTATATTTGACAAAGGCCTAACATCTAGGATCTATAAGGAACTGAAATGCACCAAAAGGAAAAAAACAAACAGCACTATTAAAAAGTAGGCAAAAGACATGAATGGACACTTCTCAAAAGAAGATATATGGGCAGCCAACAGACACATGAAAAAGTGCTCAGCCTCACTCATCATCAGAGAAATGCAAATCAAAACCACATTGAGATACCACCTAACCCCAGAAAGAATGACCATCATTAATAAAACAAACAACAACAGGTGCTGGCAAGGATGTGGAGAAAAAGGAACGCTTCTACATTGCTGGTGGGAATGCAAGCTATTACAACCTCTTTGGAAGACAGTGTGGTGATTTCTGAAAGAACTAAAAATTGACCTTTTATATGACCCAGCAATTCTCCTATTGGGAATGTACCCAGAGAAACGCAAATAATTCTACAAAAAAAGATACCTGTACCTGCACACGTGTGTTTGTTGCAGCTCTATTCACAATAGCAAAAACATGGAACCAACCATGTTGCCCATCAAAGCTGGACTGGATTTTTAAAATGTGGTACATATACACAATGGAATATTATGCAGCCGTAAAGAAGTACAAACATAGGGACTTGGCAGCAACTTGGATGGATTTAGAGGAGATCATACTCAGTGATCTATCACAGAAACAAAGAACAGAGTACCATATGTTCTCACTCACAAACAGACCTTGAACAATTATAATCCTGTAAGAAAGGGATTGGCAGTAGCGGGAAACTGCCAGGGGAGGGGAGGTGTGATTGGCCGTTGAGGGAAACTGCCAGGGAAGGGAGGGGCACACCTCATCAACAAGGTTACCTGCATAACGAACATTTGTATACCTAACCCTGACTTGTATCCCACATGTTTTAAAAAATAAAAATAAATAAATAAATAAAAAGAAAATAAATATCCAAATAAACAACCTAACTTTGCACCTCAAGGGAACAGAAAAAGAAGAAGAAATTAAGTCCAAAGTTACCAGAAGGAAGGAAATAATAAAGGTTAGAGCACAAAGAAAAGAAATAGAGAATAAAACACAATAGAAAAAATATCAATGTAAATATATTTTTTAAAACAAACAAAATGGACAAACCTTTAGCTAGACTAAGTTAAAAAGAGAGAAGACTCAAATTAGTAGTATCAGAAATGAAATAAAACAAATTACAATTAGTGCCACCGATCTAAAAAAGATTGTAAAAGGCTATTATGAACAATTATACACCAACAAATTGGATAACCTGGAAGAAATGGATAAATTACTAGGCACAGACAACCAACCAAGACAGAATCATGAGAAAATAGAAACTCAGAACACATTTATGACTAGCTATAAGATGGAATCAATAGCCAAAAGTCTCCAATGAAAAACCTAGCCAAAAATCTCCAGTGAAACTTAGAATTAATGCTAACCCTTTCAAACATTTCCCCACAAGTGAAAAGGAGGGAACACTTCCAAACGTATTTTACGAGGTCAGCATTACCCTATTATCTAAGACTGATGTTATAAAAACAAAAACTATTGGCTAGTACCTCTGATGAACACAGATGCAAAAATTCTCAACAAAATGTTCCAAACAAGATTCAACATACATTAAAAGGATCCTATACCATGACCAAGTGTGATTCATCCTGATGAGACAAGGATGTTTCAGCGTATGAAAATCAATCAATATGATACCCCACGTTAGCAGAATGAAGGGTGAAAATCCATGATCATTGAAACAGGCAGAAAAACCATCTGATAGAATTCTACAATGCTTTCATTATAAAACCTCTCAACAAATTAAGTTAAAAGGAATGAAACTCAGCATAATGATGATACACACACACACACACACACACGCACATACACATCTTACAAAGGCTAACATCATTCCCAATACTGAAAAACAGAATATATTTTCTCTAAAACCTGGAAGAAGGTAAGACTACTGTCCTAGTCCATTCTGTGCTGCTATAACAGAGTCCCACAGGCTGGATAGCTTATAATGGACAAAAATTTATTTTTTCAGAGTTTTGGAGGCTGGGAAGAGCAATAACAAGGAGCCTGCATCTGTCAAGGACCATCTTGCTGTATAACCACATGGCAGAATGTGGAAAGGCAAAGAGGATCTCTGTGTTCTCACATGTTAAGATCATGAAAGGACTCAGGCATGGTGGCTCATACCTGTAATCCCAGCACTTTGGAAAACCAAAGTGGGAACATCACTCGAGGTCGGAGTTTGAGACCAGCCTGGGCAATATAGTAAGACGCCATCCCTTAAAAAATTTTTAAATTACCTGGTGATGGTGGCACATGTCTGTAATTTCAGCTGTAGTCTCTCAGTCCTCAAGAGGCTAAGGCTCGAGTATCATTTATGCTCAGGAGTTCAAGGCTCTAGTGAGTTATGATTGTGACCTTGCGCTGCAGCCTGGGAGACAGAGCAAGAGCCTGTCTCAAAATTAAAACAAACAAACAAACAAACAAAAAAAACAGCAGAAGAGATTGAACCCACTCCAAAAAGTCCTTCATATTGTGAGGTTAATCTATTCCTGAGGGCAGAACCCCAAATATCTCTTAAAATTACCACATCTTAATACTGTTACAATGGCAATTAAATTTCAATCTGAGTTTGGAGAACATAAACATTCAAACTATAGAAGATACTGTCATCACCTCTATTCAACATAGTACTGGAATTTCTATCAAGAGCAATTAGGCAAGAAATATAAATAAAAGGCATCCAAATTGGAAAGGAAGAATTAAAATTATCTTTATTTGTAGATGCACAGTCTTACATGTAGAAAATCCTAAATGCTCCACCAAAAACAAAAACAAAAAAGGTAGAAAGAATCAATTAAATTAAATGACAGGATACAAAAATAAGATGTTATAATAATGAGGAACTGTCTAAAAAATTTTTTAATTACATTTTTAAAAAAGCATCAAATAAAATGCTTGGTAATTTAGCAAGGAAGTGAAAGACTTGTACATTAAAAATTACAAAATATTGCTGAAAAAGGTTAAAGAAAACACAAATAAACAGAAAGACATTCTATGTTCGTGGATTGGAAAGCTTAATGTTGTTAAGATGTCAAGACAACCCAAAGTGATCTACAGCATCAATGCATTCCCTATCAAAATCCCACATTTTTTGCAAAAATAGGAAAAAAATCATTCTAAAATTCATATGGAACCATAAAGAATCTCAACTAGCCAAACAATCTTGAAAAAGAAGTGCCAAGATGCTGGAGGACTCACACTTTCTGATCCAAAAATATATTACAAGCCTGTAGTAATTAAAACAATGTGGTACTGGCATAAAGAGAGACATGTACAACAATGGAACAGGATAGGGATTCCTGGAAATAATCTCCATATATATGGTCAACTAATATTTGAATAGGGTGCCAAGAACACACAATGAGGAGAAGATAATCTCTTCAACAAGTTGTGTTGGAAAAAGTGGTTATCCACAAGCAAAACAAAGACCTTTTAGAGGAGGTTGAACATGATGGTAGACTAGAACCCTCTAGGATTGTCTAGGAATATCAAATTGAACTATTGATGCAAAAAAGCACTTGCTCAAGAGCTAAACAAATAAGGTGACCACAGTACCTGGTTTTAGCATTAGAACAACAACAACAAAAGATGTATAGAAGAGAGTAGGAAGGGCAATCTCTCATTACCTACTAACCTTGTACAGTACAATCTGTATGCAAGTGGGAGGGTGAGGGGCGTGATGGGAATTTGCATTGGAACTGTGCTGACCCATAGCAGCTGACTGGCTCTTGACTCCAAGCCAGTTCCCACGGAAGGAACATTTAACACCCTGGGGAAGAGGAGAATCCACTGCCTTCGCAGAAGGAACTTGAGTGCCAACCTGATTAACCAAAGGTTAACTAAAGTGATCTCAAGCCTACAAATAAATTTCAGTGGCAGCCAGCCATATCAAATATGTCCTTGGGCAAGCCTCAGTGCTACTTATCTGGGAGGCTGTAAACTCAGGGTGTGACCCAGTGTGACACCAGCTGTGGCAGCCATAAAAGTGCCCAAGTCACCCCTTCCTCAACTCTAGATTTAGGCTTTGATATAATACCATCAAGTTAGGCTCTAGTTAACTAGTTTCTAAGGGCAGACCTTGTTAAGAACAACAGAATGCACTGGCATATTTCAAAGTGGATCCTTTTCCCCTTCCCCTGCCAAAAGCATGAGGGAATTTTTCTCAGATATTCACTGTGAGAACTGGTCAAGTTCTTGAAGGAAAAAGTCACAAAAGTACAGGCCCTGGATGACTGGGTCCCCTAGAGTTTTTAATCTCTCAGACTTGCCTACACTGGGCCTCCAGTAGTTTATCAATTATTACTCAGATTTCCCTCTCCTGGCACTGGTTCCCATGTGCGTTTGTGTTTGTGGATTTCTGCTCCTAAAAGCTGCAATTCTCTGACTTACCTATCAGTCTCTCCATTTTGGAGGGGTAGTGGTATGTCCTGTGATTTTTCACCTCTCTTGGGAATCTAAGAAGCGTTGTTGACTTTTCAGTTTGTTCAGCTTTTTACTCATTGTTAGGATAGAGTGGAAACTTTCAGCTTTTTACATGCAAAACCAATGGTCCCCATCTTCTCTTTTGAAAAATAATTTTGCTGGATATAGAATTGTAAAGTGGTATGTGTTTTCTTTCAATATTTTAAATATTTCACTCCACTGTCTTCTTGCTTGCATGCTTTATGAAAAGGCATTTAATGTAATTTCTGTAATTTTCTCTGTGTATATATAATGGTTTTTACCCCCTTCCCTGGCTTCTTTTAAGATTTTCTCAGTCATTATGTTTCTGTAGTTTTAATATGATAAGCTTAGGTGTAGATTATTGAGTATTTATCCTACTTGCTGTTCTCTGAGATTTCTGGATCTGATGATTAATTGTGGAAAATAAATCATCAGCCATTTTTATTTCAAATATTTCTTATGCTCCTTTCTTTCTTTTTTCTTCTCCTGTTCCTGGTATTCTCATGACATATCTATATCTGTATCTCACCTTTCATAATCATTCCACAGTTCACACATACTCCCATTTTGCTCTTTTTTTTCTTTCTTTGGATTTTAATTTGGAATGTTTCCACTGACAGTATCACTGATTTTTTTTCTTTTGCTCATGTCCTATCTACTAGGGAGTCCATCAAAGGTGTTCTTTATTTCTATTATGATTTTTTTTATTTTTAGCATTTGCTTTTTTTTCTGTTTAAATCTTAATCTGTATGCTAATATTACCCATCCATTCGTGCATGCTGTCCATTAAAGGCCTTAGTATATTAATCATCATTATTTTAAATTTCTGGTCTGATAATACCAAAATACCACATGTAAATTGGATTATGATGTCTCCTTTGTCTCTTTGGGCTTCTTTTTTGTGTGTGTTAGCATTTTCTGTCATTTTACTTTAGAAGCTGGACATTATGTCCTGGGTTATATGTCCTGAGGTGTGTAGGCCTTTGGTGTGAGGGTTACGTTTATCTGAGTAGGAACTGTACTATCTTTATTGTTTCCTGTAGCTGCATGTGTCTGAGGTATAAATTTCCTTTAGTGTCCTTGTTTTTAATTTCTTTTTTGTCTTTGCGTTTCTCTAGAAACTCTTTTTAAAATAGAGTCTGAAACTTGCAGTTTTTCAGCTGTAATTCTCCATTATATACAGCATCCCTGTTGATGTCATTGTAAGATGTGGAGAAAAGAGAAGTGTTTTATAGTCCCATGATTAGGTAGCAATCTACTCAGCTTGCACCTCTTAGGCGAGACAAGAACATTAAAGAAGGTTAGAGTTGAATGTTTTCCTCTCTTCACTTCAGTCAGGCTCTTGTAAAGTAATTTCCTTTGAGCAAAAAGGGAGCCAGATGTTCTGGGCTTACATAACAGTGGTTATTTTTCTCCTCCCTCTGCCAGAAACAAGAGAGGGCTATTCCCGAGTGTTCACAATAAGGACTTGGTGGGGCTTCTGCAGGTAAAACACAAAAGTGTGAAGACACCCTGAGGTTGGGCACCCAAGAGTTTTAAACTCTCAAGTTGTCTTCATTGAGCCTTAGTAACTCATGAATTACTTGTTTTCATGGTCCTAAAATGCTGAGTTCATCTGTGGTCTTATAATCCTGGTCTTATAATCCTCCGTCCTCTCATTATGTGTTGCACCCCGTGTTGCCTTGGGATTCTACAGAGAGTCCCTGCCAGAAAGAAGCCTCTCAACAGATTTAGCCCCTCAAACTTGGACTTCTGAGCTTCTAGAACTGTAAGAAGCAAATTTTGTTCTTTATCAATTACCCAGTTTCAGTTATTCCTTTGTAAGCAACAGAAAATGGACTAAGATACAGATCTTACATGTTTTGTGAATATAACTCTTTGGAGACAAAATGGAGTGAAGGTAGAGCTGACATCTACATTTCTGCTCCTGTCATACTATAACTGCAAGTCCCAACAAGATGTCCTGGCATGATGTTTTAAGAGGATAGGAAATATCTTCTATTCCTGTCCAGCTTGATCTGTAAGCTCATTCCCCCTACTGACTCATGAAGGTAGGAATAAATACAGAATAAATGAAGGAGAAAAGACAACCTTTCCACTAGTCAAACTAGAATACAGATAACTAGGAAAGAACTGATATTTCTCTGAAAGAGGTACATGGCAAATGAAAGTAAATTATAAGGGTGAATAAAGACCCAATCAGGCTGAATTTGTGACCTAAGGTCCTTCAAAGATTGACCTGAATAAAAAAACCTAAGACAAGTTTTAAAATTGGAGTCCCATGTCTACATCAATTATAGCAAGGTACAACCAAACAGAAGAAAGGGATAAATATACACTAAAGAAGTTGGAAAATTGCTCTTCTTGCTTTTTAAAAAAGTATTGAGTTGGAATCTCACTCTGTTGCCCAGGCTGGAGTGCAGTGACACACTCATGGCCACCCCACGGCCACCCCAGCATCAGCCTGCTGGCCTCAGCCACCCCAGCATCGACCTGCTGGGCTCCGGCGATCCTTCCACCTCAGCCTTCCAAGTAGCCGGAACTAGAGGCATGCGCTGCCACGCCTGGCTAATTTTTAATTTATTGAAGAGACAATTTAGTTAGTTCCCAGGACTGAGAACAAACTGTAATCCTCTGTATTCACCTGTCACTCCCCTTTTCAGGGTGGCAGTTTGCCTTTTGACCTGAATTTTATGATGGATTTTAGAAGAGTTGTTTATTTTCAGTTTATTTCATTTTCTCCTTGATGAGAAGATGGGAAGGATAATATCAAACTTTACCTGTTAGAGTGGAAACCAGAAGTCTTGGTAAACATATTTTGAAACAGATATGGTAAGCAAAAAAAAGTGTCAACTTGGATACAGTGTTGCTACAGTGCCCTTCTTCAGGGAAGTTCAGGAAAGGGAGAGCTTTTATGCCTTTCTTCCTGCCTTTGCAAACATAAAGTTTGTTGTTGTTGTTGTCCGTTTTCTTTTTCTTTAGAAAGGGAATAAAGAACCAATTACCAAACTTTGGAATTTTGACATGAAAGTGAGTTAGCAGATGTTAGAATCTTTAAACCAGACATACTAACTCTGATACTTTGTGTTTTTAAAAACACCAGTATGCTTTCAACTTGCATATGTCACAGTGAAGAGGGAACTTTTTTTTTTTTTGAGTTGGAGTCTCACTCAGTCGCCCAGACTTGAGGGCAGTGGCCGCTCCCGGCCACTGCAACCTCGAGCCACTGGGCTCCAGCGATCCTTCCGCCACAGCCTTGCAAGTAGCTGAAACTACAGGCGCGCGCTACCACGCCCAGCTCATTTTGATTTATTGTAGAGATGGGGTCTTGCCAAGTGGCCCAGGCGGGTCTCGAACCCTCGGGCTCAGGCAATCCACTCACCTCAGCCTCCCAAGGCACAGGATTGCAGGCTGAGCCACCGAGCCCGGCTGGACCTTTTCTTTACATTATCACTATTATCTCCCTACTCCAGCTCTGTATCTCTTACTTCTATGGTGAGGGAGTGCTCAGTGCCAGTTCAAGTATTTCCCAGTTCTGCTCTCCTTCCACATGAAAAACCTTAATGTAGTCAGATTTTGATTAGGAAGTTTTGACGACCACTTCACTCAAGGCTGTAGGGTGTTTTCAAGCCCCTTGACATCCCAACCCTACAACCTCAGGCATCCCTTCCCTTGGACACCAGGATCCTTGGCTCTGGTCTTACTCCCCCTTCGCCACAAGTCTCCTGATTTCAGAATTCTCACGACAGTCCGCAAGGCCTTCTGTCACTTTGACAATAATGACAAAGTCATCTCAGAATTATAAATGTGCTAATCTGGATTATAAATAACTCTTTAATTCCTGGTGTCACGTTTCCCGGAATCAAGAGGAAAATGTTCATACTCCATTGAACAATCCTTCTCCCATACTCTGCTACAAATGGTCCAGAACCCAACCCCCCATTCTGACATTATTTCCTTCCTGCCCCACCTCCAGCCCGATCAAAGTTTTCCTAGCAAGATCTACTCCTCAATATATCCCTCATTCCTTCTGTGTCCTGACTAATTTGGCAGAAGGAGTTCATCCTCAAAACCTTGCCATTTAATTCACAAATGGAAATGTGAAAGTTCAATAGGTATGTAAAGAGCTGCTCAAATTCACTAGTAATCAGAGAAGTGAAAATTAAAAGAACACAGCTATCACCTTAGACACATAAAATTGGCAGACATTTGAAGGTTGCTAGCATGAAGTGTGAAGAAGAATATGAGGAAAATGGGAATCCTTCTACACAAAAGAACATAAATCTGGTAGTACTGAGTGAAAGTAAGTTCACATGGGCTCTGTCCCTCAGCCAATCCCATTCCCAATATATATCCCAACAAAGTTCTCCTACTAACCTACAGGGAATGTCTAGGAAAGTATTCCTCACATTCATGTTTCTAGTAACCAAGGGTAGGCGGTAACCAAGTGTCCTATACCGGCAGAACTGGTAGGATGGTCTTAGGTTGGATTTCTCTAAAACCAGGTTGGAAAACAAGGATTCACATTCAAGCAGATTATTGGGGTGTGATTAAAGGAAGCACCAGTGCAGGAGTGGCAGAGAGAGACCAGAGCAGTTTGAGAATCAACAAAGTGTGCATTATTGGCAGGTTATGGACAAAGGTAGCATAATCCCTCTAGACAACGCCAGGAGTCAGTGTTGTACATGCCTAAGAGTAATCTCACCTGAGCAGGTAGAACATGAGACTATTTAGGCTCCAACTCCCATCATCCTGGGCTGAGTGGTGGTCCCAGTGGTCCCAAGGGCATTAAATTGCAGTTTCATCTACCTGTCCATCCTGTAGAGTGTCCTAGCTTCGTGCAGCAGGGCATCAGAGGAAGGTACTAGAAGAGTAGGTGCCTAAGGCATAGCACAGGGCAACAATTATGTCATGAAGACCACAGATCTCACTCTCATGTAGAACCTAAAAAAATGGATCTCACAGAAATTCAGAGTGGAATAGTGGTTCCCAGACACTGAAGAGGATAGCGGGGAGGGGGAGATAGGCAGAGGTTGGTCAACAGGTACAATGTTACAGTTAGATAGAAGGAATAAGTTCTAGTACTCTATTGTCCAGTTGACTGTAGCTAACAATAATGCATTGCAAATTTCAAATAACTAGAAGAAAGGATTTTGAGTGTTTTCACAACTAAGAAATAATAAATGTTTAAGGTGACGGATATGCTAATGACCGTGATTTTATCACTGCACAATGCATACTTGTATCAGAACACCACATTGCACTCCATAAATATGTACAATTATCATGTATCAATAAAACATTAATATTTATATATGTGTGTGTATATATACAATAATATACATGGTGTGTGTGTAGAAGGTGCTTAAGAAACACCAAAAGTTATAGACCAATATCATTTTAGTGGATCAAAAAAGTAACCAGAAACAAAACCATATGACATATGTAATACTCATACTACATGCATACTTATTTCAGACACATTACAAGGTGCTTTTGGGTAGAGAGGTAAATGGGAGTAAGGATGAGAGGTGTTAGATAAACAAAAACAGAGAGGCCTTATAGGAATTGATGAAGAAAGTGTACCATAACCTGGGAGTGGGATTAAAACTACCCATCTTGCTTTTCTGCCGTTTTTTTAAAAATTGGATCTACTTTTCTTGGACCTGGTCTAACCTCTCACCTTCCACATAGCATAAAGTTTGGTGTCAGGCTCCCAAAGAGCAGGAACTGGGTGAAATACCAGGGCATACCCCCTCCCAGCCTGTGGTATGGGGGTCTTCAAATAATAGAACTTTCCTCACTTTTTCTGTGAAAGAGATTTGATTAAGAGTTATACAGGGGCCTTGCAACTACATTTCCCAGAGATCCCTGGGATGGTTCTAACCAGAATCTGGGGGCAGGGCCATTTGGAAAGCCAAAGAGAACACTTCCTCTACTGCAGACTTTGGGACTGAAAGTACTTTTCAGCCGACTTTGGTTGTGAACGAATTGCATTCAGCCTGGTTCTTGGTTGCTGGCCGAAGAAGAGTTGAGATCTGTAAGTAACATGCAGTGTACTTTTAAAAAAATGGTGTTTAATCCTATCTCAAATGTGAGTACAAGAGAGTAGATTGTACATTATACCTGAATTTCAAGTTCAGAAAGTTTGGCTGCCACATACTTGGAATCGAATGCTGCAGAATAATGTTGACTATAACAGACGCTTGATTCAAACCATCTGTGTTTGAGGTTCACAGCCACACCACTTTGTAGCTGTGAAAACTTTGCCAAGTTATTTCGCATCTCTAAAACTGTTTCTCCTTCAGTAAAATGGAAATAACAATACTGCTTACTTAAAGAGGTTGTGTGAAGGTTAAATATGTGTATTAAAAGATAGCTTATGTGTTTAAGGGAACTTCTCTAACTGGATTTTCCTGTTGGATACTTGTTACAGTGGTGTCCACACCCTCCTCTGTCTCCAATGAGGTGTATCTCAAGGGGTGCAGTTAATTCTGTAAACAGCAAGCTCCTAACGATTCCTGCTCTTCTTGTGTTCGCTGCATAGAAAACCCCTAAGATTCCAGATGTCTAGGGAGATTGAATTATGTTGTCTGCAACATCTAGCGGAATTCCTGGGGGAAGATTTATCATGTTGGAAGGAGGCTTAGTGGAGAGAGTCTCCAGGAGCCATAAATGACAAGAAATTAACTCCCTCACTCTCAGCCAAACAGAGAGCGTCACCCCCTGAACATGGACTTGTAGATCCACAGGAGAGAGGGGCCTGCCTGGGCAAACAGTTCCAGGAGCTAGGGGTGCGATGTGCACTCTGCTCTGGGCTCTGCTCCAGTGTTCTGGCATGATACCAGAACAACAGTAAGCCTGTTTGCCATTCTGATGAGCTGCTCCCTCTCTTCCCTAGGCTCCTCCCTTTAGTATCTTGAACACAAAACAACTGACACCACCCGCTCCCCTAAAAGGAACTTTGTAACTGCCAACTCCCTAGCTGCATGCTGCCCAGAGACTTATTTTGTCTGGTCTTTATGGTCTTCAGCTGTAGCAGCTGTCTTCCTTTAGATTTGCTTTCCTGGCCTGCTGCAAGTGTCCCACACCACCCATCTGGTCACCAGAGGCATTTAGTGGGAGAGTGGGAGCCATGGCTGGGATGAAGACCTTCTGGACACTAAGGATGGTTGAGTGATGGTCTTTTGTGTGACTAGCCCAGAAAACTTTCTTCCATCCAGAAAGCCAAAGGGTTGGCTTGGGAAAGGGCTGGGTTGTCGTGTTAACCTAGTGAGATGCTAGGCCTTTCCTTCACTGTGGCAAAAACAAAAGAGATAGGGAGGCATAGGAAAATAAATTAATTAAAAAAAAAAACACTCAGAAAAAGACAAGATGCCAGGCACCTATAATCCCAGCGCTTTGGGAGGCCAAGGTGAGAGGATTGCCTGAGCCCAGGGGTTCAAGACCAACCTGGGCAACCTGACGAGACCTCATCTCTATGGTAAATCAAAAAACTTAACCAGGCATGGTGGCGCACGCCTGAGTAGTTCCAGCTACTTAGAAGGCTGAGGTGGAAGGATCACCTGAGACCAGCAGGTTGAGGCTGCAGTGGCCGTGAGCATGCCTGTGTGACAGAGTGAGACCTTGACTCAAAAAAATTAGCTCTCTTTATAATTATTCTACTCATTAATGCCAGAAATCCATGCAGTAAGTGTAGAAGATTTCATCTCTGTCCATAATCATACTTGTGCTGCTTGTAGCCAAGGCATGATGGGCAGGATAGCTCTGGATCAATCTGCTTTTAATTCTTCTACATTGGTCTCTTGCTTACAACTTCTTCTGGGGAAAAAAAAAGAGTTTCTTTAGCCAAAAATAAATTGAAAACCACGGCTATACATAAAATATGGATAGATCTCAGAGACCAGGGAATGAACAATGAGTTCTGCATATCAACCTGCTCTCCAAGGGTACATCCAAGAGTGTGATTTATGATTGAAGTGCCATGTCACTTAGGGAAAAATCACAACAGATGGTTAACTAAATCTTCAACAAAACAGCAAACATTCATGTAATCAACCAGAAATAAAAGCAAGTTTTTCCCTGGCATTCTAGCCCCACTGCTTCATTCAGTGTTTCTTACCTTTCTTTTACACAGTTCTCCAAAATGACCATCCTGGTGACTTAGGCAGGTTCCCTAAAACCAGACACGGAGACAAGGATCCATGTGCCAATGATTTGAGGAAGTGCCGAGAGAAACCTATCTGCAGCCTGTATGTAAATTGAAACTCCAAATTGGGTCCATACACAAGGCTGGGCTTTCTAAACCTCCTCCCAATAAGTCATTGACCCAAGGCTTTCCTGGCAGAACATAAGTCTCTGACACATCCAGCTCTCTGCATAGGCGGGCAGAGCAGCTCCAGGAGTCCTTGGAAAGTCCTCCAAAGGGAAACTGGGGTACAGGTCCTAAAATATAGGAACACAGTAGCCAGGCCAGAGAAACAATAAAATGATAAAAGATGTAGGTGGCTTACTAAAAATGTTCTTCCCACACTCAGTCCTGAAGCCTCACTGGACACATGTGCCCTCTTAGGCACACTAAGCATGCTCTATTTTTACCCTTCTATATCTATGGTGGAAAACAATAGGTCCAATGGATTTCATTTAAGTTAAGCCATCTATTTTTAAAACTTGTGTTTTTGTTACTTTAAACAGGAAATACACTCTCCAATTCCTTTCAGGTTCTACCCCTCCCTATTTTATTACACATAGATGCTTTCTGTTTTACATTTCAATAATTTAACCAGAACATGTTCTGCTAAAAATCTTTTTTTTTTTTTTTTTTTTTGAGTGGGAGTCTCACTCCGTCGCCCAGGCTAGAGTGCAGTGGCACACTCATGGCCACCCTAGCCTCAACCTGCTGGAATCAGGTGATCCTTTCATGTCAGCCTTCCAAGTAGATGGAACTATAGGTGCACGCTACCACACCCCGCTAATTTTTTTATTGATTGTAGAGACGCAGTCTCACCAAGTTGCCCAGGCTGGTCTTGAACCTCTGGACTCAGGCAGTCCTCTTTCCTCAGCCTCCCAAAGTGCCGGAATTACAGGCATGAGCCACCACGCCTGGCCTAAAAATCTTTTAATTTGAAATCCATTAGCCATGACAGCTCCAGTGCTTTGGGCTACCAATGTAAATAATAAAATGAACACAGACTTTACCAGTCAGAAACTGCCAACTAACATCTAACTCTAACCTCTAACTAGGGACTCTCCACTCTAACCAATCAAATATATATTTTTTTGTCTTACTTCTACGAATATTTTAAAGAAGTTTCTCTCTCATACTCCACTGTTCCCCAGTAGAGCATTGAACTACTTGGAGCTGGTGCTGATTTATGAACTACTGTCTACTCAAGTAAACTTTCCAAAATTTTAATGTAGCTAAGTTTATCTTTAAAAATTCTAGTGTTGACAATGCAGGTCACATTTTCCTTGAATCTGGTCTATATTGATCTTTAGATTTATTATTATTATTATTATTATTTGAGTTAGAGTCTCACTCTGTCGCCCAGACTAGAGTGCAGTGGCCGCTCCTGGCCACCGCAGCCTCGACCTGCTGGGCTCCGGTGATCCTTCCGCCTCAGCCTTCCAAGTAGCTGGAGCTACAGGCGTGCGCTACCATGCCTGGCTAATTTTTTATTTATTGTAAAGATGAGGACTTGCCAAGTTGCCCAGGCGGGTCTCAAACCCGCGGGCTCAGGCAATCCATTCACCTCGGCCTCCCATAGCGGTGGGATTACAGACTGAGCCACCGAGCCCAGCCAGATTTAATTTTTAACTTCATATTTCCTTCTCCGTATATGTCAAAATGGCTTATTCAGTAGCCATCATTCTCATAACTTTCTACTCTTTGTTTGTACTGAGAGGAGTCAGGGCTTACCAACACTCCTTTAGTGTGGCTTCTCTACTTCTTAGTTTTCATTTTAATTTACTTCTCCACTGGGCAATGAAGCAAAAACTCTTTATCGAGATAGTGCAGTGTTGTTGCATTTCTTAAGCTCTTTTATGATTGAGGTTATCTTTATATTCAAGTTGCCTTTATGATAAAATAGAGTAGTAGTCAGAATAATATGTGGTGATAACATTTTTCTTCAGTCCTTGAAAGTCATAGTTCCACTACCCCACTTATAGATATTTCTGTGGAACATTCTGTTGCTACCCTTCTATTTTATCTTTCACACAGAATTTTCTTTTTCCACCAGATAGTTTGTCTCTCATTTTGAGTTTTAATAATTTAATAAGATATATTCTTTCTTATTATGTATTTTTTACATTTTTTATTTTAAAGATGTAGGATACAATTCAGGATTAGGTATACAAGTGGACATCATACAGGTAAAGTTTGGGCCTCCCTTTGGTCCCCACTTTGCCTGGTTTGAGGTCAGGTACCCTTATTGATGTTGTGTCCCCACCCCCACTCAGGTAGTATCCTGCTACTGCCAATCCCTTTCTTACAGGATTATGGTACATGTTCAGGGTCTGTTTATGAGTGAGAGCATATGAAACTCTGTTCTTTGTTTCTGTGATAGATCACTGAGTATGATAGACTCTAAATCCAACCAAGTTGCTGTGAAGTCCATATATTTGTCCTTTACAGCTTCATAATACTCCATTGTGTATATGCACCACATTTGTTTTATCTGTCCAGTTCTGATGGACAGCACAGTTGGTTCCATGTGTTTGCTATTGTCAATAGTGCCGCAATAAACATGCATGTGCAGGCATCCTTTTTGTAGAATGATTTCAGTTCCTCTGGGTGTATTTCCAGTAGGGGGATTGCTGGGTCATATGGAAGGTCTGTCTAGTTCTTTTAGAAATGGTCACACTGCTTTCCATAGAGGTTGAACTAGTTTGCATGCCCACCAGCAGCGTAGAAGCATTCCCTTTTCTCCACATCCTCACTAGCATCTGTTGTTGTTTGTTTTATTAATGATGGCCATTCTTACTGGGGTTGGGTGGTATCTCAATGTGGTTCTGATTTGCATTTCTCTGATGATTAGTGAGGCTGAGCACTTTTTCATGTGTCTGTTGACTGCCTATATATCTTCTTCTGAGAAATGTCTATCTTGTCTTTTGCCCATTTTGTAATGGGGCTGGAGTGTTTTTTTTGTTCTTGTTTTTTTTTTTCCTTTTGGCATGTTTGAGTTTCTTGTAGATCCTAGATGTTAGGCCTTTGTCAGATTTATAGTTGCCAAATATTTTTCCCCATTCTGTGAACTGTCTCCCTGCTCTCTTGATGGTTTCTTTTGCTTTGCAGAAGCTTTTCAGTTTACTGAGGTCCCACTTGTCTATCTCATCCCTTATGGCATGGACACCTGAGGTTTTGATCAGGAATTGGTTGTCTACTCTGATATCTATAAAGATGTCTCCTGCATTTTCTAAGATTCTTATAGTTTGAGGTTTTACATTTTGGTCTTTGGTCCAATTAGAGTTGATTTTTGTGTATATTGACAGGTAGGGGTCTTGTTTCAATCTTCTGCATGTGGTCATCCAGTTTTCCCAGCACTATTTACTGACTAGGTTCTCTTCTCCCCAGTGGTTATTGGTGGAGGCTTTGTTGAAGATGACTTGAGAAATTGAGGTTTTGCTTCCGGAACCTCTATCCTGTTCCATTGATCTATATGCCTGTTCTTGTATCAATGCCAGGTTGTTTTGATTATTGTAACATTTTAGTAAAGTCTAAAGTCTAGAAATGTGATACATCCCGCTTGCTTTGCTTCTTTTGCTAAGGATTGTTTTGGCTATTTGTGGTCGTTTATGTTTCCATATGAATTTTTGTGTTGTCATTTCCAGGCCTGAGAAGAATGATATTGGTAATTTAACGGGTATAACGTTGAATCTGTAGATTGTCTTTGGTAGGATGGACATAATAAGGTATATTCTAATGTCAAGCATTTTAATCAAACTTCCCCAGAATCATGTCTCTTTCATTTTTCAGATTTAATTTTTGCATAGTTTCAGGAAAACATTTTTTTGCTATCTTTGTAAACATTTTCTATTCTACTTTTTGAGTTTATTTTAGAAGCACCAATTATCTTTACAGGGAATTGTCTTTGACTACTTTCTGTATCTGTTAGTTTCTTCCTGGCTGACTTAATTGCTTTATCTTTCCATTCACTTTTACTATGAATGCCATAATTTTCTTCTACATAATGTGTATTGGTAATATTGTATCTATATAGTTTCTTTCTTTTTGGCATTAGTTTATATTAGCTTTATTTATGTCCTTTATTCTGAAAAGAAATCTTTCTTTTCATAAAACTACATTATTTTTTTCACATCTTTTTTTGGCTCTTTGTCATTGAATCATTTTACATGGTCTATAGCTCTAAGTACCTGTAAAGAATTTATTTCTATTTAGTTTCTTTTTATTCTCAAATTAGTTGTCTTTTTTTTTTTTTGCCTGTAACTTTTACACATTGTCTTTTCTTCTCATCTTGATCTCATAGTACATTTTCATTTTTTTCCTTAGTATTCATATATGATACCTCTGTCTCTATATTTTGTTTTATTTTATTTATTAAGTCATGGTTTCATTCTGTCATCCAAACTGGAGTGCAGTGGCACGATCATGGCTCGCTGCAGCTTTGGCCTCCTGGGCTCAGGCAATCCTTCTGCCTCAGTCTGCTAGGTAGCTGGGATTACAGGTGTGTCCCACCATACTTAACCAAGTTTTTTTATTTCTTGTAGAGACAAGGCCTTGCTATGTTGCCTAGGCTGGTCTCAAACTTCTATGCTCAAGCAATCCTCCCAACTCAGCCTCCCAAAGTGCTGGGATTGCAGGCATGAGCCATCATGCCTGGCATTATTTGTTTCTTGAGTCTAGTGGGGCTAGTGACATGTCCAGTTGGGATTTGCTTGTACTCTTCAGTTTTTACAGTGGAGGTGGGGGTGGGTGAATATAACAGGAAATAATCTGATGGCCGATTTTCTGTACATAGGTAGTCCTCCTTCCTTGCTGGTGATGCCATAAGAACTTTATTCTATTTTCCTGTTCTAATATCCCTGAGTATAGTTGTCACCTAAAGGAACACCAGGTGCTACCGCTACATAATGGTCTTAGTGTGTTTGATACATGTCATGGTAGGGATCTGTGTTATGGAACATGGTTCATCCCTCCTTGCTGACCCCATGACAGTTCATCTTCTGATTGGTTGCTTCTGGACCCCTCATGGTAGATTCTCCCACCTCTAGGCATATAAACTTGCAGCTCAAGTCCCATCAGTGTTGCTCCCATCTCCTGTGGTTATACTTTGTACACACTTATTTATTTAACTCAGAAGTTCACTTTACTATGCACTCCCTTTTTTGTTGTTTTGTGATTTTTTTAGGAGATCTTAATAAATTATGGTCTATAAAACTAAACTTCTGTTTTCAAGCAAAGCCATGTTTGTTTGTTTTTTTCAACTATATTTTCTATTGTTTCTAGAGTTTGGGCCAGAGAGAAGAAACATTCTAAGTCTTCTGATTTAAAACTGAAGACCAACCTACTTTTGACTTAGTAAGAAAGATATCCAGTGCCTTTGTGAGAGTTCTCAGAGGGCTCCCTAAACAACTTCACTCTGCCTCCTTCAAGTCTCCTCTTATTTTTATGATCAAGCTGAAAGGAAAAGATATGGCACTGCACAGAGATTCTACAAATGAACATATAAAACTAGTAACGTTTTCAGTTAACTGTGTTCCTGGCAACTTCTTTCTAAGTGCTTTCAGCATTCTACCTTTAATCACACCTTTAGTAATACACAATTCTTATGTCTAGTTACAGAATATTCAAGTATTATTTGTTTGCAACATTTTGCCAGTACCAGGCCTCTAACAGAAGTAAGCTTCTTTCAAATAAAGTCCTGCAGTTACTAAATTTCAGGTCAACATTTTATCTTAGAAAAATAAAAGGAAAAAAATGGGAAAGGGAATGTATGGAGGGAGAGAAACAGAAAAATTATGAGAGAGGGAGAGAGAGAGACAGAAAACACAGCAAAGAGATAAACACTTATAGACAGACTATGCCATTTAAAAAGAAATATGAAGTAATTTTTTAATAGAAGGAATGATCTTCTAAGCAAGAGTCAAATGGCCAGGCATGTATAAACCACATTATTCCTTTTGGATCAGCCTTTCCCCCTCTTATAGTATATACTCAGTATAGATTCTGTGTTAGGGACCAGAGAGTGTTTGAGGTAGTCTGACGCTATAAAATTTGCTCTCTTTCTTCTTGAGCAACAGAGTTTTAGAGCTTGTCTAAATGTTGAGAAAGGGTACTGGTGCAAGTTAGGATGAAAATAAATGCAATGAGTCTAATATATTTAGGGGAAATAATGTAGATCTCAAGAAGAGAGCGAGTTGGGAACAGTGGTAATATGGGAACAATAGCTGAGTCAAAAAGAGAAAGAATACAAAAAATAATAACATTAAGGAGGAAAGTAGAGATGTTTCACTTGTCACCATTCACCTCTGGAACATGTCCCTTTGTCCCATGTCATCCTCAAGCTGAGACATATTACAAAGGAGTTAGTCGTGAGGTATGGGCACAACCATAGCAATCAAAGTCTCAATAAATTAAAAGTCTATGACAGCAGGTTGCAAAGAGTCCTTTGAAAAGTTTAAATGTAGCAAGCAGTTTTTTTTGGGTGGGGGAGGGGAGTCATACTATCTGAAAGTTAAAAGATGGAATTAGGCTTCCTCAAGTTCTTTCCTCCGTCTACCTTCTCTTGTTTTTTATTTCTCAACTTAGCCAATACTTTGTTAGTGCTGACATCAGGAGGTTCTTCCCAATAGCTTGGGTTAATATCACACTAGCTTTTAGTACTGCAGCAGAAAGTACATCCTTAGTTTTCAACAAAATCCCTCAATAAAGTCTCAGTGGTATACTTAGTTCACATGCCATCCATGCACAAAGCATTGGTCCTAGAGTATATGCGTTTGTTTGAAATGGTCCTACCTAGGCCAGGTGACTATTCACAGAGCTCAATATGGACAGCCCATTCTCCATACAGGAGCCAGGAAGATCACTTTGATTGTGATACACATTGTTCCAATTACAGCCCTCCTCTCATTCCTCTCCCATGTAGATTTCTCGTCTTACTTAGAGTAAAAATCATATTGACTGCCTGGCTCCAAGGCCACTGTTACCTGTCTGATCTCATCTTAATTCACTCTCCTTCTCGCTCACTCTACTCCAATCCCCCAGGCTTCCTAGATGTTTCTTGAACACTCTAGACAGATTCCAGTATAAGGTCTTTTGACTTTCTGTTCTCCCTGTTTAGGACGATCTTTCCCACAAATATCCACAGAACTTATACTCTAGAATCCTTAAAGATTTTTCAGTCTTTCTTGAGCCCCCTTGTTTGCAATTGAAGCTCCCCTTGTGCACTTACTCCTTTCTATGCTTTAGTGTCTCCCAGAAAACTTATCACAAACTAACAAATTGCGCTTTTTTCCCCACTAATTCAATTTCCTATCTGTGTCACCTCAACTCTCACTAAAATGTGTAAGATTTTTCAGAGCAAGCAAGCACTAGATCAGTAGGAAACATAGTATCAGTATTCAGTAAACTATATATTGAATGATTGAATCAGTAAATGCATGAAAGAATTTAATTATTTGGGTGGGGAATTTTGACTGCATAAGGCTCAACTAAAGGGAATTCAAGTAGGTCAGGTACCATGAATGCCTTGTGCTCTTTTGTATACACCTGCTTATATCAGGAACTGTTTATAAGCCTACTTTAATTAATACAAATTGGAATCTCCTTTTTTATTCATCAGTTTGTAGAAAACTACAAACTGTTGATAATTTGTTTTATCATCTAATCTGGATTCCCAACTCCTTGTGCTTGAAAGGTAGAAGAAATGATAATAGTTCCTTACAGATTTCTGAGACTAATAAGTGAACTTATGCGTGCAAAAGGAATTCACACAATGAAAGTATTAATAGAAAGAATTATTATTACAGACACTTATCACCACTTAAAATACATTTTAAATGTATGTTTTACATATTCAAAATATATTATACCTATAATTATTCTACTCAGAAATCCAAGTGCAAAAGTAATGTTATTTTTGTTTTATTTTCCTTGCTTAGGGGATCATGGACATTGAAGCATATTTTGAAAGAATT
This sequence comes from Carlito syrichta, assembly GCF_000164805.1. Taxonomy (NCBI): domain Eukaryota; kingdom Metazoa; phylum Chordata; class Mammalia; order Primates; family Tarsiidae; genus Carlito; species Carlito syrichta. The sequence goes on along the minus strand of NW_007248550.1, from coordinate 467,371 downwards.
GGTTTTAAGAACTCTAGGAGAAAACTGGACTTGGACACGTTAACTGACATTCTCCAGCACCAGATCCGAGCTGTTCCTTTTGAGAACCTTAACATGCATTGCGGGGAACCCATGGAGTTGGACTTAAAGGCCATTTTTGATCTCATTGTGAGAAAGAACCGGGGTGGGTGGTGTCTCCAGGTCAATCAGCTTCTGCACTGGGCTCTGACCACAATTGGTTTTGAGACTACACTGTTGGGAGGGTATGTTTATAACACGACAGACAACAAATATAGCAAAACCATGGTTCACCTTGTACTGCAGGTGAACCTTGATGGTAGAAGCTATATTGTTGATGCTGGGTTTGGAAGCTCCTACCAAATGTGGCAACCTCTGGAGTTAATTTCTGGAAAGGATCAGCCTCAGGTGCCTTGCATCTTCTGCTTGACAGAAGAGAGTGGAATCTGGTACCTGGACCAAATCAGAAGAGATTCATATGTTCCAAATGAAGAATTTCTTGATTCTGATCTCCTGGAAAAGAATAAATATCGTAAACTCTACTCCTTTACTCTTGAACCTCGAACAATGGAAGATTTTGAGTCTGTGAATGCATACTTGCAAGAATCTCCAACATCTCTGTTAAAAACCACATCCCTGTGTTCCTTGCAGACCCCAGAAGGAGTTTACTTTTTAGTGGGCCTCCACCTCACCTCCAGGAGATTCAGTTATAAGGATAATACGGATCTGGTAGATTTTAAGACTTTGAATGAGGAAGAAGTAGAAGAAGTGCTGAAAAATATATTTAATATTTCCTTGGAGAAAAAGCTTGTGTCCATACATACTGATCGATTTTTTACTATTTAGAGTAAGAAGCAAAATAAATCCTTGGGTATGTATCATCCAGCTCACCATTCATCAGCTGATGACCTATTAGATATTCTCTATACTCTCACATTATTTTGAAGAAAATCCTAGACATCAAATTATTTCACCCATAAAACTGTCAGCATATGTAATTACCTAGCTTTTTAAGGAAGTAACAGCTCACTTATTAAATTAATAAAAATAAAGATGTTTTAAGGACGGCCTGTGATTATCTTGGGAACCAGAATGATTTGTGCTAGAAAATTTTCAATATTGGTTTATTGTTGAATTCATAGAAAAATTTTAGTGGTAGATAGGTAAATAAAATATCATAGGAAAACTTATTGTCTATAAAGTATATTAAACATTGTTGGCTAATGGACTAGTATAATGTGAATCACAGTTTCTTTTGGAAGACTTAAGATGTCATGGAGCTAGGGGATTTTTCCTCAATAGAATCTTCCTCTCATCTTTTATTTTGTCTTCCAGTTACGTTATTTTGCTTCCTTCCATATTTTGCCATAAGAGAAAGAACTTAAACTTCTTTGTATAGATCTGGGTTGAAATGCTGTAGATACTGGGTGAATTACCTTTTAAATATATAGCTCTGATTTCTCAGAGGTAAAATAGGGATATATAATTCAGTGCCAGACCTAGAGTAAATACCCAGCAAATATTTATTATATGGATGATTAATAATGTCAGTAATGTTTTTGGTACTGGATCAGCATTTAATTCAAGTTTTTCTTCCATAGTGTTCTATTTTCCCTCAAAAGTGTTTGTGCTTTCATCTTGCTTTATTTTCCTGTAGCTTGAATTCTGGCCCCACTGTCATCTGCTTGCTCCTTACATGATTAAATATTGTAGAATATCAGATGCCACAGATGTAACAATGTGTCTGGTCCTTCAGAATCTGAATCCCTACTTCTCTATAACTCAGACTTTTTGTTTGTGGATTCCAGTATCAGAGCTAGAATTTAAACTGCAGACTTGTTCTTACATTCTTCTTCCTTTTCAACTTATGATCGTTGTAATAAATTTAAGAGAAAGGCAGGGATTCAAATGGAGAAATTTAAGTTAAGAGAATAATTTACATTGGAGCATGGGTATTTTATGCAGTGATGTAACAACTGAGACATACTGGTGTGGATGAATTTTCTAGCAAGAGGTGATATGAGACCTAGCCTTAGTAGAAAGGATGAAAGATATATTTCAATATTTGACAGCTTTCCATCTTCCTTGCTGTATTGGTCCTGTTCAGCTGGGCTGCCATTTCATGTCAAGTCATGTCTGGTATCTTGGGCAGAAAAGACTTTCTCACATTCTGACCAGGACCATGCCAATGGAGAAGTTGGCAAGAAACTCCAACCAGAACAAGATTTGTCTCAAGGAAAGTTATACAGTTTTGTACAAATGAGTCAATGAAGTTAAGTTGCATAATGAGTATCCTCAAACCCAATGCAATTATATTTTCTTGAATATATCTATCACATATTTTAAAAAACCCAAATATGTTCAAAGAGATTCAAAGATATAAATGTTAGCTGCCAGACTGAAGACTCCTGCTCTTCATACGCAAGTTAACTTTTCTGAAACAAAACATAAATATCTGAAGGAGAAGAATCTCATCATTTTATTTTTGCCAGATTTTTTACTTGGTTATTAGTTCTTTGTGTTTGTTTAACTACTGTGTCTTTTTTTTTTTTTTTTTTTTTTTGGTGGTCCCTTGACAATTAGGATGTGCCATGTCCTATCAGAATCCCAAGACGAGTAAGTTATATCTACCTTACTCTAGATATAGCTGGAAAAGCTAGGATGCTGGATGTATATTCCAATTCCTTCTATTCTCACAGTGAGCAATTTACCTCCCACTCTACACTAAGCCAAGGAGAGATTGAGGCAAATGCCTGCACTAGTGTTCAGGCTATATTCTCTGATCCCAGGGAGACAGCTGCTTGAATTTGGCCCATTGTTTATCTACTTTGTTTTTTTGTGGACAGGGTCACTCAGGAATGCAAAGCCTCTTTGACTCCCAGAACTAGGTAATTAAGGAGACAATTTCTTGGGTGGGAGCTATAAAAGTGTGGTCCTTGGTATGTTGATAAACTCCTTCAAGGAAACATGAGTAGACCAGGATTTATTTCTGGGACCAGCTAGAGGAAAGGTTCAGGAAGTGCCAAGCTCTGGCTCAGGCTGTCAGAGGGCTATGGTTTGTCTACTCCATTAGCTCACCAGTGCAGGTTCATTTGAATTCGGGTTGTCAAGTAGCCACTGGAAGAATACGCAGTAAACCCATTCTGGAGAGAAAATAGGAGCTTCACATTCTAGTCCCTTTTCTGCACTGTACCCTGGAGATGTAGCACCTGGAAGTGCTCACACACCCATTGGAAGCCACCTCTTTGCTTTATGGTCAAGACAGACTTACATATACCTCATCCCTTCCACTTGCAGAGCTAGAGGGTTTTTAGGATGAAGTCATTCAGGTGGTAGTTACAAAAGTTGAAATGCTTAATGCATGGCATGAACATTTTCGTTTTCTGCTAAGAAACCCTGAGCTGCATTTTTGGAGCACCTTCCCTGCACTGATTCCAGAAAATAAAGCCCTTTTGGGGTTTGCATGCTCATATAAAACCACCCTTTTTTAAATGTGGTATATAGAAACTTCATATGCCAGGTTCCCATTATTCCACAAACTAGGGGGTTTAGAATACAGTCCCTCATGTGGAGGCTGTGAAATTTGAGACACTCGATGTGAGCACGAACTCTTCCAGGAAGGATTAATAAACCTGGAGTGATCACTGGTGTGATCCAAGGGAGAAGGCTCAGAAAGTGCTGATCTGCTTCTCAAGTGGACTACTACTTGTCTGTTCCTTTACTCTCCAGTGCAAGCTAGTTAGATATAGGCCACCAAGTAGCCACTAGAAGAGTGTGTCATAAACCCAATCGAGGAAGTAACAGAAAGATGCAATTTTTTTCTTTTTGAATTGGAGTCTTTCTTTGGCACCCAGGCTGGAGTGCATTGGCACAATCATAGCTCACTGTAGCCTCTACTTCCTGGGCTCCTTCCACCGTAGCCTCCCAAGGAGCTGGGACTATAGACATGCACCACCACACCTGGCTTTTTTTTTTTTTTTCTTCTGTAGAGATGGCATCTTGCTATGTTTCCTAAGCTGGTCTCAAACTCCTGGCCTCAAGCAATTCTCCTGCCTCAGTCCCCATAATTGTTGGGATTACACTTTGAGCCATCATGCCCAGCAAAGTTGCTGTTTTTTGTTTTTGTTTTTGTTTGAGTCAGAGGAGTGCAGTTGCACGCTCCTGGCCACAGCAGCCTTGACCTGCTGAACTCAGGCGACCCTTCCACCTCAGCCTTCCAAGTAGCTGGAAAGTTGTATTTTTTAAGCCCCTCTTGTGCATTGCTCCTGGGGAATAAAAATCCCTGGAAATGCTTGTGCACCTGTATAAAACCACTACTTGTTCCTGTGATTTAGAGAGACTGTGTATGTCTAATCCCCTCCACTCCAGATCTAGGAGGTTTAGGATGCAGTCCTTAGGTAGAAGATATAATAGCGGAATGCTCAACACGTGAGAAAACTCCTTCCAGTAGGGATCAATACATCTAGAGTTATTGCTGACAAAACTGGGAGAGGCAGTTGTCTTATCTAATGTTTAGAAACCAACACCAAGGATCAACAAAAATAAAGAAACAGGGAAATATATTCCACATGAAAGAACAAAGTAAATATTCAAAAACTGACACAACTGACAGGGAATTCAAAATAATGGTTATATAGATGCTCACTGAGGTCAGCAGAGCAATCTAAGAACAAACTGAGAATTTTAACAAGAAAATGGAAAGGAAAAAAAGTATAGAGTTAAAGGATACCATAACTGAACTGAAGAATCCAATAGAAGGGTTCAATAGCAGACTAGAACATGCAGAAGAAAGAATCAGTGAACTCAAAGACAGGTCACTGAAAGACATTCAATTTGAGGAGCAAAAAGAATCAAAGAGACTAAAGACAGTTTAAGAAACCTATGGAACACCATCAGGTGAAACAACATACACATTATTGATGTTCTGGAAGAAGAACAGAGAAAATGACATTAAACTTATTCAAAGAAGTAATGGCAAGGAAGTTCCCAAACCTGTGGAAGGAAATGAAATTCTGATCCAGGAAGCCTGTAGACATCAAATAAGGTGATTTCAAAGACACATACACTGAGAAAGATTATAATCAAATTGTCAAAAGTTAAAGACCCATATAGTGATATTCCATCTCTACAAAAAAAAAGTTACAAAATTTGTTGGATGTAGTGGAGCACCTGTAATCCCAGCTGATAGGGAAAGTGAGGCAAGAAGATTGCTTGAGCCTAGGAGTTAGAGGGCTGCAGTGAGCCAAGATGACACCACTGAACTCCAGTCTGAATGGCTGTGCAAGACTGTCTCAAAAAAAAAAAGAGGAAAAGTTAGAGACAGAGAGAGAGCTTGAAAGCAGCAGAAGAAATGCAAGTTGTTACGTACAAGGGAACTCTGATGACATTATCAGCAGATTTATCAGCAGAAACTTTGTATGGTACAAGGGAATGAGATGACATATACAAAATCCTGGGGAGAGGAGGAGTCAAACAAGAATACTAAACCCAGCAATCCTGTCTTTCAAAACTGAAGGAATGATAAATATTTTCTCACACAAACAAAAACTGAGTTTATCACCACTAGACCTGCGTTAAAAAATATTTTAAAGGAAATTATTTAAGATGAATGATTAGGATGCTAATTATAACCTGAAAACATATAAAAGTATAAAACTCACTGGTAAGAGTAAAAACACTGCCAAATCCAGAATACTCTAATACTATCATGACAATAGGTAAATCAATTATATCTTTAGTATAAAGGTTGAAAGTCAAAGCTATTAAAAATGACTGAAGCTACAATAATTTTTTAAAAGATATGAAATAAAAATGTATAAATTGTGGCATCAAAACCTAAAAATTAGGGGGGAAAGGAGTAAAAGTGAAGATGTTGTGTTTGTGATTAAAATTAAGTTGTTAACAGCACTATTCACAATATGCAAAACATGGAATCAGCCTAAGTGTAGATCAATGGATGAATGATTTTTAACATTTGGTAACATATACACAATTGAATGTTGCTGAATCATTAAAAAAATGAAATCTTGTCACTTGAATATTGCTGAATCATTTAAAAAATGAAATCTTATTATTTGCCACAGTATATATGGAATCAGAAGACATTATGTTTAGTAAAATAAGCCAAGCATAGAAAGACAAATATCACATGTTCTTACTCATTTATGGGAGCTAAAATATTTGATCTTAGGGAAGTAGAGAATAGAATAGTGTTTATCAGAAGAAAGTATAGGGATGAGGGGAATAAAGAGAGGTTGATTCGTTGGTACAAAAATACAATTAGATAGTAAACAATTTATTGTGTTCCATGGGACATTATGGCAACTAAGTTGAAAATAATGTATGTTTCAAAATAGCTAGAAGAGAACATTTGGAATGCTACTAGCACCACAAGCAATAAATGTTTGAGATATTAGATATCCTAATTGCCCTGAGTTTTTCATTACACATTGAATGCATGTATCACAATATCCATGTACCTCATACATATGTATACTTATTATGTATAAATAAGTAAATATTTTAAAACTATCAACTTAAATAGCTTATTATAAGTGTAAGATGTTTTATGTAAGCCTCAGAGTAACCATAAATCAAAAGCCTATAATGCCAAAGATGAAAAGAAAAGGCATATAGTATACCACTATAGGAGGCCATCAAACCACAGTAAGATAACAAGAACAAAGGATCTTAAAAAAACAACGAGAAAACAACTAACAAAATGACACTAGTAAGTTCTTACTTATCCATAATTACTTTGAATGTAAAGAGATTTAATTTTCCAACAAAAATCATAGAGTGGTTGAATAAATAAAAAGCAAAACCCAATTATATGCTGCCCATAAGAGACTCATTTTACTTCTAAGGAAACACACAGATTGAAAGTGAAAAGATAGAAAAGTATCCCATGCAAATGGAAACCAAAAACAAACAAACAAACAAAACTAGGACTAGCTAAACTTAGATAAAATAGACGTTAGATCAAAATTTGTAAAAAGACACAAAGAAGGTCATTACATAATGATAAAGGAATGAATACAGTAAGAGGACCTAACAATTATAAATACATTTGCAACCAACATTAGAACACCTAAATATATGAAACAATTATTAATAAATCTGAAGAGCAAAATAGACTATGACAATAGTAGAAGAATTCAACACCCTATTTTCAGCAATGGGTAGATCATCCAGGCAAAATATCAACAAGGAAATTTTGGATTTAAACTACACTCTACAGCAAATGAACCTAGCAGACATATAGAACATTCCACCCAACACCAACAGAACTTACATTCTTCTCAGGTGCACATAGAACAGTCTCCAGGATAGATAATATTTTAGGCCACAGAATAAGTCTTAACAAATTTAAGAAGATCACAATTATATTAAGTATATTTTTCTGGCCACACTAGTATGAAGCTAGAAATCAATAACAGAAGTCATTGAAAAAGAACAAATATGTGAAAATTAAACAATACGCTACTAGAAAACCATTAAGTCAAAGAAGAAATTAAAAAGAGAAATTTTAAAATATCTTGAGACAACCAAAATAGAAACAAAGCATATCAAAACTTACAAAATACAGCAAAAGCTCGAAGAGAGAAGTGCATAGCCTTATGCCTACATTTTTAAAAAGTTATCAAGTGAGTAAATTAACATTACATCTTAAGGAACTAATAAAAGAAGAACAGCCTACCCCTAACATTAGCCGACAAGAAAAATAACAAAGATCAGAGCATATGTAAAGGAAATAGAAACTAGAAAAACAATAGAAGATATCAACATAAATAAAATCTGAATTTTTGAGAAGCTAAACAAAATTGTCAAACTCTTAACTAGATTAACTTAAAAATAGAGAGAAGACTCAGATAAATTAAATCATAAACGAAAGAGATGTTACAACATTTCTTTATATCTATGATAATGCAGATATGCAAAGGATCGTAAGAGACTACTATGAACAATTATATGACAACAAATTGGACAACCTAGAAGAAATAAATAAATTCATTCTAACAGCTGCAAGGGGAACTTCTTAACAGAAACTTAGAAGGACGTCTATTTTTTCAGTACTTCAAGACACAGTGAGTTCAGATGCTGCTTAGTAATCTCTGATAACATCCAGCAGTTTTCCCTGTCAATAATTTATAGTTATTTCCCCCCTGGGTGTTTTTCAGCATAACTGTGTTAATTATTGTTTAGTTTTAGTACTAAACTTTCACACTAATAGGTTGCTGAGTTTTAAGTGTTATTTGTTATGCGGTACATCCTAGTCCATCCTGACAAATGCTTTAAAACAAATTAACACTTCATGAAACTAGATGAAAGGGGATAAGGGTTATGAATCATTGAATGAGGTATTAAGTGTGGTTTTTGTTCTCTTTTCCTTTCCTTTCCTTTCCTTTCCTTTCCTTTCTTTTCCTTTCCTCCCTTCCTTCCTTCCCTCTTTCTTTTTCTTTGAGTCAGAGTCTCACTTTGTTACCCAGACTGGAGTATAGTGACATAATCACAGCTCACTGCAGCCTCAACCTCCTGGGCTCTGATGATCCTTCTGTCTAAGCCTCCCAAGTAGCTGGAACTACAGGTGTGCACCACCTCATCCAGATAATTTTGTTTGTTTGTTTTCTTGTAGAGATGAGGTCTCACTGTGTTTAGTCTTCTTCTTTGACAAATAGAACACCAATTAAACCAGTACCACATGTATAGCCAGACTGCATAGAAAAAGAGATTTGGAACAGGTGCCTTAAGCACAAAAATTGGGGGGAATGATAAAATGTCTAAAGACAATTTTAGGCAATAACATATATGAGGAACTTCTGGGATCAGAATTATACTGTCTGATAAGCACAAGAAATCTTCAAGGAGGTTCATAAAATACATACAGGTTCATATATGACTTGAGAACTGTGAGTCGAGATCTGGACAGATTATAAGCATGAAAAGAATTTCCTTTCTGGTGAAGGTTTAAACGAGGTTCACAGTAGGCAAGGATTCTGCCTCTATCATTTATTCAGCAGGCATTGAATAAATATTTGTTGAATTAATGAATGAATAGTCCTATCTTCTGTTAAGTACAGTGCTTGACAAGTAGTGCTCAAAACTTGTTAATTGTATGACGGAATGAGGTATAAATATATGCTTTATTGTTGGATGGGAACCTGCATCTAGTTCTCCTATGCCACAGGGGTCAACTTTTCCACACTCTACACCCACATCACGCAGGCTCGCTGTAGCATAAGCTGCTTCTGTGCATGTGGTGTGAAACTGCCTGTCTCAGTCTCCCATCCACTCTGGCAAGATGGCAAGGTGGTCTCCCCAAAGGGGTAGCTGGAAAGCTCATGCTCAGGAGTTCCTTGCTTTTGCAACTCTTGGAAGTGAAAAGCAGAAGACTGTTACGTGCATGTGGAATGGATTTTGCTTGGTTTTGTTTCTTTGCTTTTTAAATTCTGCCATGGTCAACAGAGAGAAGCAGCACTGGAAACCAAGTGGGCTTCACCAAGGAATGGGAATAGACTGCATCTTGGCAGCAACATCACTTAGATTATGAAGAAAATGACAGGAGAGAAGGCTGTCAGCATAGCCATCTTGGTTGACGCTGTTTAAGCAAGGAAGGGGCCCATCCTGGAGGCTTTTTGCAAGGAAATAGGGAGTGCACGTGGCCACACAGATATCAGCAGCATCCTCTGCCTCAATGGGTCCCAGCAGCAGTGTCCTAGGAGAAACAAGCAGCGTTCTACACAGGGTGACCAAGAAGTCAGGCCTGAGACGATTGTTCCAGTGTCCTTATGTCTCCCCCTCCTTCTCCAACCCAGCATCTCAGCACACAGGCAGGGATTTCTCACTCCTTTGTTTTGTCTGCACGACTAAATTTTGAGTTCTTTAGGAAAAAGATAATCCAAGGGCTTAATAAATGTAATCATTTGAGTTAACAGTTTTGGCAATAGACACACAAACAAAACTCTAATTCTGAATGTGTTCATTCTTCCTCAGAGTTTAGTATATGAGTCAACTCCCAGCTTCTGGAATCACTCATTCTGGTCAGAGGAGAATTTCAATTACTGTTAAGAAATCCTACTATCCAACCTTTTCTAATAGTAAAAGGATATTGTGTAGCCCAGCTGCCAAAAGAAATAACTTCTCACTTGGCAACATTACCATACTCCAAAACTCAAGTTTCATTTCCAAGTGAAATCAACCCTCAGCATTCTCTTTGCAAAAAGACTTAGAATATCTTTTTAAAAAATTCAATTTCTTATTTTTTTCAGCCACTCAGGATTTTAGACATGAATAGATGCAGATAATAGGCTATTGCTATTTTCTGTTGCTGCCTTTCGCTCTGATTCCATCAACCTGCCAGTCTTCCCCCTGAAAACCTAGCTCTCAGGCAAGGAAGCCATGTAGATAACAAGGTGAGTCACTAGTTCCTTACCACAACCAAGATAATTGGGAGCTGGTATCCAGACTGCAGAGTGTTGACTTTCTTGTGACTGTTACCTACACACAGGGAAGCCTCTCAGTCTCTCTCCATCAAAAACTGACATATTCCATTAAAATTCAGGTCACTGGAGCAAAAAACTAATCAAACCAGTTAGAATCTAGATGGGCATTCCATCTTTTGATCCTCTTTCTCCTCAACAATATATTCCTTCTGAGACAGATATTCTGATTTCTCCCAAATTTTTGACAAGAGTAATCCTCAGCAGCGTTTCTCTTCTTTCCTCCAGAGAACTCTGGCTATAGCCACACTGGTCTCTGGACATGCATGTCATCTTATGCCTCTCTATCTTACATATGCCCACCCCTCTTCTCTGTCTTAGACTGACAGAGCCAGAAAAGGAATAATCTGGATCTCTAATAAAGGACTGCGTTTAGGTACATTCATTGTCACTAATTCTCCTACAAACCCTGCAAAATATATTTTATTATCTCTATTTTATAGATGAGAATACTGAGATACATAGAGACTAAACAACTTGCCCAAAGTTAAACAGCTGGTAAATATCACGATCAATTACATCAGTTAGTCTTATGGGCTTAACTGTGTCTCCTCCCCCACCCGTATGGTGAAGTCCTAAGTAGAATCTTTAAAAGAAGTGATTAAGTTAAAATGGACCTTTAAGGGTGGGCCTTAATCCAAGCTGTAGTTGTGTGCTTATAAGAAGAGGAAATTTGGACACAAAAAATAGACATCTGAGGTGCAGATGCACAGAGGAAAGACCATGTGAGGACACAGCAAGAAGGTTGCCATCTTCAAGCTAAGGAGAGAAACCTCAGAAGAAGAACCTTGGCGGCATCTTGATCTTGGACTCCTTGCCTCCAGAACTGTGTGAAAATAAACTGCTCTTGTTTAAGTTACCCATTCTGTTATCTTATTTTTTTTACTACAGTCTTAGCAAAGTGAACTAATAGTTATGAACTGCTGGTAGTAGAAATGTAATAACAGTGGCTTAAAATAAGGATTGATAAACTATGGCCCATAGGCCAAATCTTGATCTGTTTTTGTTGTTGTATTGCTTTGTTTGTTTGTTTGTTAGAGATAGGAGGTACAAGTGTGAGTTTCCTACATAAATAGGCTACATGTAGGTGAAGATTGTGTTTCTGTTACTACATCCCTCCCTCCTTCCCCTAGCAGTGCCCAGCATCTGACAATCCCACTCTTGTGCTAGTCTGACTAATATTCAGGGCCCACTTAGGAGTGAGAACATGTGGCATTCGGTTCTTTGTTTCTATGATAGTACACTTAGAATGATGGTCTCCAGCTGCATCCAAGTTGCTATGAAGGCCATGATTTTGTTCTTTATGGCTTTATAGTATTCTGTCGTGTATACATACCACATTTTCTTTATCCAGTCCACTTTTGATGGGCATCTGGGTTGGTTCCATGTTTTTGCTCTTGTAGATAGTGCAGGAGTAAACATGCATGGGCAAGTGTCTTTTGGGTAGAGTGATTTATGTTCGTCCAGGTGTATTCCCAGGAGGGAGATTACTGGATCATATGGAAGCTCAGTTTTTTGTTATTTTAGAAATCTCCACACTGCTTTTCATAGAGGTTGAAATAACTTACATTCCTACCAATAATGCCAGCACCTGTTGTTTTTGATAGCTGTTGTTTTTGACTTGTTAATGATAGCTGTCCTTACCAGTATTAAGTGGTATGTCAGTGTGGTTTTGATTTGCATTTTTCTGATGATTAGTGAGGCTGAACATTTTTCCTAAGTTTGTTGGCTGCTTGTATTTCTTCCTTTGAGAAGTGTCGTTCATGTCCTTTGCCCTCTTTTTCGTGGAGTTGTTTGTTTTTTTCTTTCAGTTTGTTTACATTCCTTGTAGAACCTGGATGATAGGCCTTTGTCAGATGCATAGCTTGCAAATATTTTCTCCCATTCTGTGGGTTGTCTCTTTTCTATCTTCATGGTTTATTTTGCTGTGCAAAAGCTTTTCAGTTTGATAAGGTCTCTCCTATCTATCTTAGCTTTTGATGCACTTACTTTTGAGGACTTAGTCATGAATTCATTGCCTACTAATGTCCAGAAGGATGTTCACTATGTTTTCTTCTAAGATTTTTATAGTTTGAGGCATTGCATTTAGGTCCCTGATCCATTTTTTATTGATTTATGTATATGGTGATAGGTAGGGGTTTAATTTCCCCAATGTTTCTTATTGATGACTTTGTCAAAAAAGAGTTGGTTGAGAGACTGTGTTTTTATTTCTGCCATCTCTGTCCTGTTCTACTAGTCTATATGCCAATTCCTGTACCAGTAACTTGCTGTTTTGGTCACTATAGTCTTGTAAAATAGTTTAAAGTCTAGATGTGTGATACTTCCAACTTTGTTCCTTTTGCTGCGAATTGTTTTGGCTATCCGTGCTCTTTTTGCTTCCATATGAATTTCTGTATTGTTGTATCTGGGTCTGTGAAGAATAATGTTGGCAACTTGATGGGTATTGCATTGAATCAATAGATTGCCTTGGATAAGACAGACATCTAGACAATATTGATTCTTCCAAGCAATGAACATGGGATGTTTTTCCATTTGTTTGTATCATCCTTGATTTCTTTGAGCAGCATTTTGTAGTTCTCATTGTAAAGATCTTTCACTTCTCTGGTTAGGTGGATGCCAAGGTTTTTAAGCTATTGTGAATGAGATTGTACTTTTTATCTTGTTCTCAGCCCTCTTGGTGGTGTTGTATAGAAATACAACTGTCTTTTGCACATTGATTTTGTAACCTAAGACTTTACCAAAGTTGTTCATCAGTATGAGGAGGTTTTTGATCAACTCTGTAGGATTTTCCACATATAGAATCATATTGTTCTCAAAGAAAGATAACTTAACTTCCTCTTTTTCTATTTGGATACTCCTGATTTCCTTCTCTTGCCTGATTGCTCTGGCTAGAACTTCCAATACTATGTTGAATAGAAAAGGTGAGAGTAGACAACCTTGTCTTGTTCCAATTCTCAGGAGACATGCTTCCAGCTTCTGCCCACTAAGCATAATGCTGGCTTCAGGTTTGTCATAGATGGGTCATATTGTTTGGAGGAATGTTCCTACAATGTCTAGGTGTTTACGGGTTTTTATCAAGAAGTTATGCTGGATTTTATCATCACTATTTCTGCATCTAATGAGATAATCATATGGTTCTTGGTTTGACACCAGTTAATATTCTGAATTACATGTATAGTCTTGCAAATGTAGAACAATCCCTGCATCCTGGGAATGAAGGCCACCTGATCATGATGAATAATCCTTGAAATATGTTGTTGGATATGATCTTATTGGAAATTTTTGTGTCTATGTTCATCGAGGAAATTGGTCTGTAATTCTCTTTCCTTGTTGAATCTTCGCCAGTTTTGGTATCAGGATGATATTGGTTTCATAAAAGGAGCTAAGGAGAATTCCTTTTTTCTCCATTGTCTGGAATATTTTTAATAAGATTGGTATCAGCTCCTCCTTGTATGTCTTGTAGAATTCAACTGAGAAGCCATCTGATCCAGGCCTTTTATTTTTCAGCAGAGAGTTTATTATAGCTGAGATGATTTTCTGGATTGTTATTAGTCTGTTTAGGGTTTCAATTTCTTCTTGTTTCAACCTTGAGAGGTTGTGTGATACCAGGAAAATCTCCATTTCCTCTAGGTTTTCTAGTTTATTTGCATATAGATGTTCATAGTAACCTCTAATAATCTTTTGAATTTCTTCAGGGTGAGTTGTGACATAGCCTTTTTCATTTCCAATTGTGTTTATTTGCACTTTCTTTTTCTTTTATTTAGTCAATCCAGCCAGGAGTCCATCAATCATATTTATCCTTTCAAAGAGTCAGTTTTTTGTCCTCTTTATCCTTTATATGTTATTTTTGTCTTCCATATCCTGCTATTGTGACTTTATCATAGGAAAATCTGGATTTTTCTGCTGACAATAGGACTTAATTGTTCTTGCCTTACCAGTTCCCTTAGGTTTGATGTTATACTGTTTACTTGTGAGCTCTATTTTCTTGATATGAGTGTGCGATGTTGTGAATTTCCCCCTCATCACTGAGTTCATGGCATCCTAGAGATTTTGATACAATGTGTCTTTGCTTTCATTTGTTTCCAGAAATCTTTTAATTTCTGCCTTCATTTCTTAGTTGACCCAAAAGTCATTCAACAGAATGTTGTTTGGTGTCCATGTCTTTGTTTTGATCTTGTTGGTGGCAATATTTATTTATTTATTTGATTTTTTTTTTTTGAGTTGCAGTCTCACTCTGTCACCCAGAGTGGAGTGCAGTGGCACATTCCTGGTCACCGCAGCCTCGACCTGCTGGACTCCGGTGATCATTCTGCCTCAACCTTCCAAGTAGCTGGAACTACAGGTGTGTGCTACTATGCCCAGCTAATTTTTGACTTATTGTAGAGATGAGGTCTCGCCAAGTTGCCCTGGTGGGTCTCGAACCCACGGGCTCAGGCAATCCACTCACCTCAGCCTCCCAAAGCGCTGGAATTGCAGGCTGAGCCACCAAGCCCAGCAGCAATGTTTAGTTTTATTGTACTGTGATCTGAGAAGATGCTTGGAACTGTTTCAACCTTTTGAAATTTGTTCATGCTCAACTGATGTTTGAGAATGTGATTAATCTTGGAGTATATTCCATGTGCTGGTGAGCAGAATGTATATTCTGCAGTTGTTGGGTGGGATGTTCTATAGATGTCTATTAGACCCATTTGGTTGAGTGTCAAGTTAAGTTTCCAGATCTCCTTGCTGGTTCTTTGCCTTGATGATTTGTCTAGGGCTGTTAGTGGAGTATTGAAGTCTTTGACTATAATTGTGTGGGTATCTATGTCCTTTCTTAGTTTACATAGCAATTGTCTTGTAAAACCAGGTGTTCCTGTTTTGGGTGAATATATATATAAGATGGCTATTTCTTGCTGGCAGATTGAGCCTTTTACTATTATGTAGTGTCCTTCCATAGCCTTTTAAACTTTTATTTGCGTGGTCTGTTTTGTCTTAAATAAGAATAGCTACCCCTGTCCTTTTTTGTTTCCCATTTACCTGGAGAGCCATTTTCCAGGTTTTACCTTGAGCCTGTGAGTATTATTTTGGTGGGTGAGATGGGTTTCCCGGAGGCAACAGAATGTTCAATCATGTTTCTTTATCCAGTTTGCTACTCTATGCCATTTTAGTGATGCATTCAGTCCATTCACATTCAAGTTACTTATTGATATATGAGTTTATTCCTTTCATAAGGTTCTTAAGAGGTTACTTTGTATATATATTCTATTCTTTGGTGTGATCTGTATGCTCTGTGCTTGCCTGTGCTTTTGTGATAGGTACTGCTGTTCTTTTGTTTCTGAGTTCAAAACTTGCTTAAGTATCTCCTGAAAGGCTGGTCTGGAGGTAGCATATTCTCTGAGGAAATGAATTTCTGAGAAAGATTTTAATTCTTCATCACTGATGAAGTTTAGCTTGGCAGGGTAGGAAATTCTTGACTGACATTGCTTATCTTTGAGAATGTTAAAGATGGGATTCCAGTCCCTTCTCACTTGTGCTGTTTCTGCTGTGAAATCTGGTGAAATTCTGATGAGTCTTTCCTTTAGGTGGTCTGACCCTTCTCTCTAGCTGCCTTTGGTTTTTATTCTTTCATGCTTACTTTGTGGAGGTGGATTATTGTGTCTTGGGATAGTCTTATGTAATACCTTGCAGGTGTTCCTGAATCTCTTGTGCTTGGATGGTTGACTCTCTAGGGAGATGTGGGAAATTTTCTTGGATGAACTCATGGAAGACTTGTTCCAGTGTGTTCTCAGTTTTCCCTTTTGTTTCAAGGAGTCGAATCAAGCATAAATTTGGCTTTTTACACAGTTCCACACCTCTCATAGCCTTTGCTCATTCTTTTTGAGCCTCTTCACCTTGTTTTTGTCAGTCTGTGTTAGTTCAATAGGTTTGGTCTTCAAGTTCTGAGATTATTTTCTCTACCTGATTGATTCCGCTCCCTGGGTCTGTTAATGTGCTTTGAAATTCCAGGAGAAAGGTCTTCACTTCCAGGACTTCAGAATTGACCTTTCTTACATTGGCTAGTTCAGCCTTTACCTCCTGCATGACTTGGGTGATCTTGACTTATTACTTCTCATAGTTTTCCTTAGTCATTTTAGCCATCCTATTTCTGTATCTGTCCTCAGGGAAAGGTCATTCTGGGTGGCTTCTTTTGTTTAGGGATTGATAGCTGCTTTTTTTGGTGGTGACTCTTTAAGGTTTTGAGACTTGCCAGTGTGTTTCCACTGATTCTTCCTTATCTGTGAGGAGCACCTCTTCCTTCTTTATCATTATTAAGTTTTACTGTTTTATAGCTAGATAAGGTCTTGCTGTCCTAGGGTCTTTTCTATTGTTCATTATAGTTCACTCAGGGAGAGGGGTTTTCACTTCTGTTCTACTACTCTTGCTGGGCAGTGTGCCACACTTAAGGTAGCTTTCTGCTGTAAAATTTTCCCTGTGGACAGACCAGTCAGATTGCTTTTCAGCCTCCATTGTGAGCACTATACTATGTGGTGACCAGGTGTGGAGGATGGGCCCCCAACTGCTATTAACTGTTCACAGCCTAGAAACCATCCTACTGGAAAACACTCCAAGTGCCTTTAGTTTGTCTCTCCCTCCCTCATTCAAGACTACACTCAGCACTTGAAAAACAGCAAATTCCTTGCCATGAAAGGATTTGTGCTTTGGGCTTGTGAGGTTGGCAGAAAAGTCCTCCTGTTCTGGAGGGAAAGGTTGGCTGCCAGATTCTGACCCCAAGTACAAAGTGAGTGCTACTGGGAGACAAGATTTCTCATACTGGGAGCTGACCACTAGACTCTGTTCATGGGAATTGTACCCTTGAGGCTGGTTGACATTTCAGAACACAGGTGTGTTCTCCACTCTGCATGGGCTCTGGCCACCTGCTGCTGTGACCTGAGCAGGTCTCCTCCTTCATGGGACCAATGGCCTGTATGTGGCTGAGAGAAGGGGAATAAACCCAGACCATGTCAGGATCACTCACCCCCTCTTGCACACAGGGCAGGGTTACAGTTTTTATGTAAGCCTGGCATGCAGCAGGGGGTGGGATTCAATGTTGGCCATCCAGGTAATCCCCTACTTGGCCTCTATGAATTCAAAGAGTCTTCTGTGGGGCACAGTGTGCTTCATCCATCCAAAACTGTCCAAGGTACCTGTGTTTATTGGCAGCTGGGTACCTATTCTCTGTTCTGCTTTAAGAGAGAGGTGCAGGTTTACTATTCCCTGGTGGCCATCTGTTTTTGTAAATAAAGTTTTATTGCAACACAGTCATGTCCATTTGTCTACACGTTGTCTATGGCTGTTTTTACTCTGCAATAGCAGAGTTCAGCAGTTGCAACAGAGACCATATGACCCACAAAGCCTAAAATATTTTCTGTATTGCTATATTTACTATACTTACTATCATAAATTATTTTCTATATTTTTCATATATCCCTTTAGAGAAAGAGTTTGGTAACCTCAGACTTAAAGAAATGATTTTTTGTCACATATAAAATAAGTCTGGAGCCTGGAAATCGGGTTGATATGGCAACTCCTTCAAAATAATCAGACACCTACACTTCTATGTTTTTGTTCCACTGTCTTTAGAGGACAGTTTGTATTTTGGATCCTCAATATATAAAATGTCTGCTGGGCCTCCAGTCATCACATTTGCATTCTAAGAAGGAGATGGGGGGGAAAACACAACACAGAAAGAGATTCTTCCTAAATGAATCATATTCAAGAGACTTCCCAGAGGTCCTGCTTTTTAAATGGCAGGCAAAGAAGAAATGAGGGACTAGTATCAGATAGTAGCAATGAGGTTATCACAGAAGGAAATATGAGAGAGAGATTATGAAGGTAAAGACCCATTGGATGTGGAATATGAGGGCAAAGTCATACACAAGGACTTCAGGTTTTGTAATGCGTCACCATCCTGCAGTGAGTCCCCATGAGATAAGGGCAGTGAGTGAAGCATGTGGAATGAGGAACACCTTGCTGGGAATGGGGCTGAATTTAGTTTGGCACAGGTAAGAAAAAGGGAGGTGAAATTAAAGTGTAAGTAATGTGAAAACACAAGTACTTCAAATTCAAACTAGTTTCAAAATCATTGAGCCACAGGCCATGGGCAGGCTGTCCTAGCATACTATTTTGCAGAAAACATTGGGGAATGGAAGCAGCTCAAAAGATAAAAGCCACTTTAAAGGTGCTGGCACAAGAGGCTGTCACTGCAACATGTCATCCCAGGCAGTGCTGTCAATGTCCATTCCCAACCCATCTTCCCACTGGCTTTTGTCCTGAGTGCGAGGATCAACCTCTCAGTGCCACCCCCAGCTTCACTGCTCCTACCCAGATAGTCATCTCTGCAGAGCAAGGAGAAATGAGCATATGCATTTAGTGACTGAGAGTGAAAATAAGTTTGGGGGAAGGAATCAGAAATAACAAGAGGTTTTAAAAAGCACCAGTTATAAAGAAATTGCTTGCTTGAAACCAACCTTAGTGGAAAAGTCTAGTGATGATTTCTCTCATTGTTTCCCCAGAATATGTTTTCATTATTGTATTCACAGAATTATAAAACATATAAGGGAAGAAGGAATTGTAGACATTGTTGACAAAAATACAAAGCTTTGTAAAACTTTTTAAAGAGGTTTATTCTGGTTAAATGTGACTTAGGCCCATGGTACAGCCCCAAGAGCACTTGAGAACATGTTCAAAATGGTTGAATTACAGCTTGGTTTTATACATTTTTAGGGAGACAGAAACTACAGGCAAGACATGAATCTATACATGTGAGGTTTACATTGTGAAAGGGTAAAAAGTCAAAATGAAGTAACTTTTTCAGCAGCTTACTTCAATCCACCTATAATCATTAAACAAGAAACAAAACTTGTTTTCCAGAGGTAGTTCCTGATCACTGTCTTATAACCTTCAAGTATGCTTTGTACTAATTATTCTTTTATCCCAAGTATTTGTCTTCCTGCCATAAAGGGCCAAGCTGACCTAATGTGTTGTGATCAGCTCTTAGTGACCAATGTGACACAGACCACCACCCTAGCACTATGGTGACAACTCCTATGTTATATCACCCAAGAATGTTATCTATTCTTTCTAAAAGGAAAGCTTTAAAAGCTTTCAACATTAAGCACTTACTGCCAAATGTTCCTTAAGCATCTGGCCACTCTCCAATCATGGAGAGGAGAATCCACCCTTTTTCTCGGATCTACTTTCTAAATAAACTTTGTCTAACCTACTCTTTGTGCAATTCTTTGCATCTTTCCTGTGGCACCAGCTCACTAACCTAACGTATTTGTTGGGCTTGGATGCTTACGGGTCATAGATGATGGATTCAAAAATTTTCTGACTGGAAATTGGTAGAAGGGGTTAAGGTCCATCTAAAGAATTTGAAATCAGTGAAAGAAATACTTGAGCATAGATATAGAGGTTTGTGGAAGTCAAGATTCTCTCCCTCTCTCTTTTATTTATTTATTTATTTATTTATTTTGAGAAAGCAGGATTCACTGAGAGGACAGAAAAACTTCCACAGTGGGAGAGAAACTGAGAAGGTTTTCCCAAGATTCTTTTATATACAGGTGAAGGCTCAAAGTAGCAGGCTTCAGAGATAATAGGTAATAAATGTCTTAGGCATTCTCTGTAGAATGTTTCCCTAAGAAACACTTTGCAAAGTCACCTCAAAATGTCAAAGAAACATATTTTGCAGTAAAATATTTTTATTTCCCTTGGGGCCTGTTATCTGTCATGTGATACTACACCAGAGTCAAGTTGGAATTTGGTATTTTATTGCCACAGAGTCTGTTTCGTCAGTCTTATGATCTCTATTTTAGTGTTAGCGCTAGTCAGTCACCTAAAACTCCACAAAAAAGGGAGTATAATGAGGTGTGTTTATTTTCCTTTTCCATCATGGCTTGAAGCTTAATTTTTACAGGTTTCCCTTGGGCCAGAGGGAGTCTGTTTATAGCATAATTGGGTTCAATGCCCTAATTTTGAAAATTTGAAAAGAGTCCTTCCTTCCCAAGGATCCACAAGTCACACACTCGCTGATGAATCAGGACTTTGTCACCCTTCCTGGCATTTCCCCCAGTCTTGTTCAGCCCCAGGAAAAGGATTCTGTTTGAAAGCAGGTTGAGGATTACATAAACTCTGAGCTGGTACCCTCAGGCTATACCACCATTCAGGGTGTGGCTGGCCTACCCTGGGAGAGGGAAGAAGTGAAGACAGGGATGAGAGGGAAGGCTGTCCTGGTGTTCCCTGGTAACTAGCCTCCAGCAGCCCCGCCCTGTGTGGTAAACAAAGCCAAGTTCCTCTGGGAGTTCTGACCTTCTGTGGGAAGAGCAGCTGTCGGTTTGCCTGGTAAATACGGGGAACCCAAAATTTTAAAAGGCAGGAGCAGAAAATTCAATCAAATGGCAGACACAAGCGTGGCAGGCTGGTGGTCTAAAGACTGAAGATTGCAGCAAAAACAAATACTGGGAAAGTCAGGAGAGGGGCAGAAGGGAGTCATTAGTATTGCTCTGCTTCAGCCTCTGCCACAAGAACTGTAAGCTTCCAGGGAACAGGGATACAGATAGACAGAAGGGAGGGACAGGCCTGTCTGTCATGAAGGGAAGGCTGCAGAGCTGGTGAGTCTGAGGAGCATCAAAAGGGCTCCGCCGGAACTCACCACCTCACAATTAAATGCCAGTTCCCAGCATTCGTTCAACACCCAATAAACATATGCCAAGCTCCTGCGTTTGGCACTGTGAGAATGAGCGTTAAGACACAGTCCTGACTTCTCTCCCAGGCGAGGAAACTGTAAGGAAACCACTGACTTTGCCCTCAAAACATGTTGCTTTGACTGCTTGCCATAGCACACATTTAATTCTGTCTCTTGGCACAGAGAAAAAGGGATTAATTCTGACTGGCACTTCAGGGAATGTGTCACAGGGGGTGACATTTGAGCTGCTAGGATTTCTGTAGGCCAAGATGTCTGCAAAGGGCAATCAATTCTGGCCCTAACCTACTTTTATTCCCATAACTTCCCTGAAGGTCACTCCCGGCCTGCAACCTCCTTATCACTCTCTCTGGTCACTCCAGCTCATGCTTCATTCCTGATTCTAAACTGTACTTTTCACACTCCAAGAAAGGCAGCGTAGACCCAGAGAGGTGTAAACAAAGTCAAATTCACTTTTACATTCCTGTTAAAATGTTCCTTTTCTGCGAAACCCTCTTCAGGTCACCCAGACACAAATAACAGCTTCTTCCTTTGTCTCCCAGTCGTGTATTAGATGCACAATCATTTCAGAATTGGTCACAGTGTATTATTTATTTGCTTGCTTCACTTAATCGCTGACTCTTCTGTGAGTGCGTTCAGTTGATCAGCACTTACTGGGTGCAGGCCATGTATCCAGCATCTGCTTGTTAAAAAGAATAGAGAAACGAACACACATTTGTTAACACTGACTGTGGTGAGACCGTAAAACTCACTGTACATAGAAATGGAGATAATAAAGAATCTGGAGAGGTTTAGGAAATGATTATTTTGTGTGTCTGATGCACAGAATTAGAGAATTATGATGTGAGATGAAGCTAGGAAAAAAGTCTAAGTCTGCAAATGGACTCTATATTGTGTTGAATAGCAGAGTTTGAACTCTGTTTTAAACTTGACTTTTTTTTTTGTTTGGAGACTGTTAATCATTTACCAGTCCACCATTAAGAATGACTGGATAGAGCCGGGCTCGGTGGCTCATGCCTGTAATCCCAGAACTTTGGGAGGCCAAGGCAGGAGGATTGCTTGAGCCTAGGAATCCAAGACCAGCCTGGGCAACATAGTGAGACCTCATCTCTACAAGAAAATAAAATAAATTAGCTCATTGTGGTGGTGTACACCCGTAGTCCCAGCTACTCAGGAGTCTGAGGTGGAAGGATCACCTGAGCCCAGGAGGTCAAGGCTGCAGTGAGCCATGATCATGCCTCTGAACTCCAGTCTGGCTGACAGAGTGAGACCCAACTAAAATAAATAAATAAATAAATAACAGAATTTGATCTAAGACATACTTTCATTATCACATCCATTATTACACTTTGTCTACTCCTAATCATTAGAGGTCACCTTTACGTACCAAAAGGCAACTGACACCACTTCACACCTGGTACAATCGCTATAATAAAAAAGACAGACAATAATCAGTATTGGTGAGGATGTGGAGAAACTGGAACCTTTACACATTGCAAGTGGAAAGGTAAAACGAAGCAACTGCTTTGGAAAACAGGTTGGCAGTTTCTTAAAAAGTAAAACTTGTATCTACCATATGATCATTAATTTTCCTCCTAGAGATCTTCATCAGAGAAATGAAATCATGTTCACAACAAAATTTGGACTTGGGTGTATAGCAACATTATTCATAATAGACAAAAAATGGAAACAAATATCAAATATTCATAGTATGGTAAATGGATAAACAAAATGTGTTATCTTTATACAATGGTCTATTTGTCAATAAAAGCAAATGGAGTATCCTACATACAACATGGATAATTTCAAAACATTTTGCTAAGTGAAAGAAACTAAACACAAAAGACTATATGTTATATGATTTCATTTACATGAAAGGCCTAAAAATCTAAATCTAAAGAGACCCAAAGTAGTAGTGGTTGCAAGTGACTGGGAAAAGGACAAAGGAATATCTTTTCGGGAGATGAAAATGTTTTAAAATTGAACTGTGGCAATTATTATTGTGTAACTCTGAAATAATTTACTAAAAATTATTGAATCGTACACTTAAAGCAAGTGATAAGCTGTATTTCAAAACAGCTATTTTGAAACTTTCCTTAAAATATATATGTGTGGAGATAAAGGTGAGATAAATAGATATAGATGATTAGCCAGATTGACTTACGTCAGTTTGCAACATCTGTTAAGTTTTGCACCTGTAAAAATATTTACACATAAACCAATTTTTATCGAAGTGTTACCTGGTTATTCAGTAGGAGAGCCAGGAAATCTTGGAAGTGAAGGAGTTTGACCAACCAACTAAGAAATCATTTAACATTACTTACAAGCTCGTAAAGGGGTGAGTGACTGCCAGCCAAGTTGATCAATAAATTAGAATATTGAGCTCTCGCTTTATGCCTAAACCTCACTGGGTCTGGGAAATGAAGTAGAGTTCCCTGATTCTGAGGATACAATGCCAACAGGAACAACGGATATCTATCTCGGTAGGATGAAGGTAATGCAAACATTTCAACCCAAAACATACTTCTGGGACATATTTTGAGATGGCAGTTCAGAAGCCCTACCAACAGAAGTAGCCACATATAGAACTGTCTTTTGTGGGGAGATTTGAATCTGCATTGATGTAGCCAGGCATTCGAGGCCCTCCCTTGTCCGAATCTAGGAAAGATGAACTGAGAAGTCTCACACCTTACAGTTCTAAAAGAAACATTAACTATCTATCTATTCTCTTTGAGGAGTATTGCCTGTGAGGTTTCAGCCACATAACAAGACCACCTTTGTTAACCAGACCTCCTCTTCTCTCCCTCCCATAACCTGTCTTGCCACCATAAACGGATTTACCACCACAACCTGGTTTTGGCCATGCTCTCAGCCCCCATTTTTTTCTGTAATCTCAAGATGATATAAAACATCAGTCATCTTGCCTTTCTTTGAGTTTTTATCTTTTCAGTGGTTTCTGTGAATACTAATAAATTTGTATACATTTTGTCCTATTAATCTGCCTTTTGTTCATTGACTTTTCAGTGAATCTTCAGAGAGAAAAGGAGAAATTTTCTCTTGGTCTCTACAAGGGCAAATTGCCAATGGACAGAAAACTGACCTTGCACATACAATTTGACACTGTGTGAAATTCTGAAATTGTGATACCAAATCCAGGGGAGGATAAGTTCCAAGAATTACTGAGCCCACATTCCCCACTGGCTAAATGTTAGTGTAAGTGAGGAAATTTCCACCTGCAGCATCGATTGCCTAAGAGATATTCAAATAAATGCTGTTTTACAAGAGCTGGTTCTACTCAACCAAACGATAAACAACTGTGAACTCTAACCAAAGCTAAAAAGGAACTTTGGACAAACTAAATTTAACAGACTTTGAGTAAAGAATGATTCAAGAATCAGGCAGCCCCCAGACCCAGAATAGATTCAGAGCCACTCTGAGGCTGCCACATGCTAAGAAAATATTTATGGACAGAAAAAGGAAAGCAACATATGAAAAACGAAAGTGAGCTACAAAAACAGCTGGATTGGTTGCAGCTTGGCTTTTGCCTTATTGGGCACAGTTTGAACAACTGGCCACCAGCGACTGGGGATGAAATGTGGCTGCTGTAATTGGCTGAGAGTAGGCTTCTTTACACAGACAGGGGACATCTCCCCAAAAAAGAGCGGAATTATTTTTTGGCAGGCAGTCCCTTTGTAGTACAGGCTGCCCGTGCAAGGTAAGTATTCTAGGAACCCATTGGCATCAGTGTACCAGCTAGCATTGTTGTAAAAGGCTGAATTCAACTTCAATGAATTTTTTTTTGGAGATTCTTTTTTTTTTTTTTACTTTTAATTTTTTTATTTTAAAGATGTGGGGTACATTTCAGGGTTAGCTATACAAATGTTCATTATGCAGGTGCCCTTGTTGATGAGGTGTGTCCCCACTTCCCCAGGCAGATTCCCACGACTGCCAATCCTGCCTCCGCCCCCCCGACCCCCCGCAGTTTCCCACGACTGCCAATCCTTTTCATATAGTATTACGATAATTGTTCAAGTTCCGCTTTTGAGTGAAAACATGTGATACTCGATTCTTTGTTTCTGTGAAAGGTCACTCAGTATTATAGACTCTAAGTCCATCCAGGTTGCTGTGTAGGTTGCTGTGAAGTTCATGATTTCGTTCTGCGTAATGTTCCATCATGTATATGTACCACATTTTTTTAAATCCAGTCCTCTTTTGATGGGCAGCATGGTTGGTTCCATGTTCTTGCTATTGTGAACAATGCTGCAATAAACATGCGAGTGCAGGTATCTTTTTCACAGAGTGATTTGAGTTCCTCCGGGTATATTCCCAGTAGGGGGATTGCAGGATCGTATGGAAGGTCAATATTTAGATCTTTTAGGAATTGCCACATTGTTTTCCACAGAGGCTGTACTAGTTTACACTCCCACCAACAGTGCAGAAGTGTTCCCTCATCCTCTCCAGCATCTGTTGTTTTTTGAGTTATTGATGATAGCCATCCTGACAAGTTAGGTGGAATCTCAGTGTGGTTTTAATTTGCATTTCTTTGATGACTAGTGAGGCTGAGCATTTTTTCATGGAGACTTTTTCAACACATTCGCTCATTTCATGATGGGTGATTTACACAACCTGTCCACACCGTGCTGAGTGTTCGGCAGTTTTTGACCAAAAAACGGCGTGAACCTCATGCCTTACCCTCCCTATTCACCCAGTCTCACCCTGAGTGACTTTTTTTGTTTCCCCAGATGAAAAAAGTCCTCAAAGGGAAACATTTTGCCAGTGTGGATGAGGTGAAACAAAAAAGGCAGAAGCACTAAAAGAACATCAAAACTGACAAAATCAAAAACTGTTTTGAGCAGTGGAAAAAGCACCTCAATAGGTGTATTGCCTCAAATGGGGAGTACTTTGAAGGTCACTAGAGTTTAAACATGTAGGAACAAATACACAACTTTTTATAAATAAATTCCAATTTTTGCAGGGTCTCCCCTTGCATAATTAGGTTACATACAGTTCATACACCTTTAAGCCGGACTTAAAGTATGGAAATTGGTAGCTTTGGATTAAACTTAATTTAACCATTCCCCCGCTTTTGGTCAGCCTCCCAATTTTGAAAGATTGGCCAAAACTTTAGGCATTAATGTCACTCTGTCACCACCATAAATACACTTATTTAGTCTCAAGTCTCACTGGGAAATAGCAGAGCGGTAGGAACAAGCTGTCGTATTTTGAAAGGTGGGAACAAGGAAACGTATTTAACAATCGAAAAGAAAAATTGGTTATTTAACAACAGGCAACTTCAGGTTGCTTTTTTTTGGTAAAGGTTAGAGCAGAGTAAACATCCTTATTATGCTGGAATCTTCTGTTTTCAGGAGGAAAACAATGGAGTATTTGAAGAATTATCTGCTTTCTTAAAGTCTAAGTTTGATTATGTGGCATTTAGCGTGAGTGGCTCCATTTTCATCTGGTCTAGTGTTAAAAGCTAGTAAATAAGTTCAGTCTGAAAAACTGATTTTTTTTTTTAGTTGGAGTCTCACTCAGTCGCCCAGGCTGGAGTGCAATGGCACAATCACGGCCACCCCAGCATCGACCTGCTGGGCTCCAACGATCCTTCTGCCTCAGCCTTCCAAGTAGCTGGAATTACAGGCACGTGCTACCTTGCCCAGCTATTTTTTTTTTTTATTTATTGTAGCGATGAGGTCTTGCCAAGTTGCCCAGGTTGGTCTCAAACCCGCAGACTCAGGCAATGCACTCACTTTGGCCTCTCAAAGTCCTGGGATTACAGGCTGAGCCACCGAACCCAACCCTCCTATAATGTTTTTAAACACAGCTAGGACCTTAGATATAACTGCTATGCCAGAGTCTCACTGGACCTAATTCAAGTATCTTTCTTGACCAATGAACAGTAGAACATATTTCAACAAACAATATGTAAACTTATGTAATTATTATAATACATAAGAAAGTGCCAATTACAATTACTTATGTAATTATTATAATATATAAGAAAGTGCCACTGACTGATTTATATAGCTACCTCCAAACTTTACTTCTTAGCCATAAAAACTCCTGGATTTTTTCCCTCTAGGGAGCTACTTGGTAAATTCTTCATGCATGTGATTTCCCTTGTCTGACAAGCGAATAAGTTCAGTGCTTGCTTGCTTTTTCAGTCTTTGGATTTCATCTTTCCTTTTTAGAAAATAAAGAAACACTATATTCTATTGTTGTGTACTAGAGTTTGGGGACTGAGATTTATTCAGCTCATTGCACAGCCCATCATACCATGAGGTACCTGCTTCTCCGGTGACCTGATGCCTATCTGAAACTCGGATGCCAAGTTATGGGAAATGCCGGTTGATGGAAGGAATTGCCTGCACTTCTAATCTCATCTCCACCGTCTCCCTAAATGCTGAGATTTCAGTACTCCCTTGGGGCAGCTTATTTTTTGCTCTGAGAAAAATCCCCATATGGACCTTTTAGTTTTGCAAATGTGAGGCAAAACTGTCTTCCAGAAAGGAGGTGTTTGTGCAACAGCAGTTCCCTAAGCAGAACAGCTTTGGGATGGCAATATGAAAGTGGGAGACCCTCAGAGGAACCTCTCCTGGGAGAGGAGCAAAATCAAAAGCTAATGGATTAGTTTCGTAAGTAACTTGGACATCAAAGCTGCTCCAAGGCCTAAGTGACCATGTGAAGTCCTGAATTAAAGAGAAGCAATGCTCCCTACCCTTGAGAACATTGATCTGACAATCCAGAATTAGTAGCTATTTCAAATGGTAATTTACCATTATATTTTCTACCAGGTTGTATTGTTTCCTAGGACAAAATACCAAAGACTGGATGGCTTAAACAACAGAAATTTATTTTCTCACGGTTCTAGAGGCTCGAAGTCCAAGATCAAGATATTAGTAGGTTTGACTTCTCTTGAAGACCCCTCCTTGGTTTGCAGAGACCACCTTCTCTCTGTGCCCTCACATGGTACCTCCTAATTTGTGTGTTGTGTGTCCTAATCTCCATTTCTTATAAGGACACAAGTAATATTGGATTCAGGCCCACCCATATTACCTCATTTTCCCTTAATTATCTCTTTAAAGATCTTATTTCCAAATACAGTCATGTTCTTTTTTTTTTTTGAGTTGGTGTCTCACCAGGCTGGAGTGCAGTGGCACGCTCACAGCCACCCCAGCGTCAACCTGCTGGGCTCTGGTGATCCTTCCACTTCGGCCTTTCAAGTAGCCAGAACTACAGGCGCGCACTACCACGCCTGGCTAAATTTTTGGGGGGATTTATTGTAGAGACGAGGTCTCACCAAGTTGCCCAAGCTGGTCTCCAACCTGTAGGCTCAGGCAATCCACTCGCCTCGACCTCCCAAAGTGCTGGGATTACAGGCTGAGCCACCAAGCCCAGCCTAGTCATATTCTAAGGTAGCACAGGTTAGGACTGCAACTTATAAATTTGGGGAGGACACAGTTCAGTCCATAACATTCTGCCCTTTGGCCCCCAAAATTCATGTTCTTTTTGTATACAAAATGAATTCATCCATCCTCACAGCCCCATACGTCATTAAGACTTTCTAGCATCAGCTCTAAGTCCAAAATATCATCTAAATATCATCTATATCAGGTATGAGTGAGACTGAAGATATGATTCATCCTGAGGCAAAATTCCTCTTCAGCTGTAAACCTGTAAAACCAGACAAGTTATCTGCTTCCAAAATACGATGGTGAGACAGGCATAGAAGAGACATTCCTATTCCAAAGGGAAAAATCAGAAAGAAGAAAGGGGTCCCAAACAAGTCCAAAATCAGGGAATTATTTATTTATTTTTTTATTTTAAAACTCAAGAATAATCTTCTTTGGTTCCATTCACGGTCCTCCAGGCCCACGAACATGGGACCTCCAGCCTCTGGACCCACCAGAGCAATGGCCCCACCCCTGGCAGCAATTTGGCCCACTAACACCAAGGAGGTGATCTGCCCTCTAGAACTAAAGAGGAGACAACTCCATCCCCCTGGCCTACATCCTCTGGGTCAGTGGCAGTGATAGTCTTAGGAATTTCTAATCACCTTTGGGGTCATTCTTCCCTTACTTTAAGGATAATGCATGTTTGTAGCCAGATAACTCTACTGGCCTGTTCTGTAGAAATTCTAGAAGTCTGGTAATCTTTTATTTCACATCGTCTTTGTCCCTTTAGGTCTAAGCCAGTAGCATTTCTGCTGAGATGGTTGATTGAATCTGTGAGTCATACCCATAATCTCTTTATCAAGAAGTTATCTAGACAGTCCTTTCCAGAATTTGTTTTTGCATATTTTTCCATATGGATAGGCTGAGAATTTTCTAAATCTGCAAGTTCTGGTTTCTTTTTGCTTAACAATTCCTCCTTTCTCAATGTATCCCTCTTCTCTCACAATTTACTATAAACAGCAAGGATGAATGAGGTCTTACCTTTCATACTTTGTCTGAAATATCCTCAGCTAAATATCCAAGTTTATCACTCACAAGTTCTACCTTCCACAAAACACTAGAATATGATTTGGCCAAATTCTTTGCCATGTGGTAACAAGGGTTACCTTTCCTCCAATGCCTGAAACCTCGCCAGAAACATCTTTAATGTCCATATTTCTACTAACAGTTTCTTCAGGAAAATCTAGGCTTTTTCGAAGATGCACGTCAAATCTGTTCCAACTTCTACCCATACCCAGTTCCAAAGCCACTTCCATAGTTTTAAATACTGAGTTAGGACATCAACGCATTAATTTAGAGGTGACACAATACAACTCATAACACTGGTTATTACTGAATTATTTTGAAAGATTTTTTCATTTGAATTTAGTTATTTCAATAAATTCATTTATTACTTCTAATGGATTTTCAGTGAATTATAAATACTTTAGCTACACAACCATCTCTGCAGCATGTAGTAACACTTTTGATTCCCTGTTCTAGTAATAATAATGTGCTCTCAGCACTATTCTGTTTAACATATATTCACTCATTCACCCCCCCCCCCCCAATCCTTTGCGGGTTTCAGGAAGGTACAAGGCCTCTTGCCTCAAAAAAATTAAATTAGTAAAAATGAGGTTAGTAGTATTATTATCTTCACATACTACAGATGAGGAAACTGAAACACGGAGAGGTTAATTACCTTAGCTAAGGTCACAGTGCATAAGAGTCGTTCTGGTATGTACACAATACACTCTTTCCTACTTCTATTTTCTCACTAGCACCAATGTAGATTCCTTGCTAGTTGGAATAATGAAAATAGTACTGCGATTATGAGGAATTATAAGAAAGAAGGGAAGGATTTACAGAATATTTTTTCCTTACCACATACCAGTTATTAAATTGCAATGGCTTATGCCTTGGTTCAGAAATCTTACAGAAATATTGTCTGTGAGTATTATATGTTAAACTTATAAAAAGAAGAGGTTATTTTATAAAATATATATTCAGATTAATTCCAATAAGCATATACGCTCACTGATATAAGCTATTTAACTTGGAAAGAGGGGCAACAGTTGAAAACATTCTGAAGTTGGAGCATAAATGGGGAACTGAGATAGCACAGACCTGTGGGAATACCCCCCATGATGGCGGGGTTCCCAGAATACAAAGGAAGTCAGTGGGATCCCCCAGGGCAGGTGGAGAGTATAAGATTCCCACTCTGGGTGGACAGGTTCACATGTGATACCAATAACCCAAGCCACTAATTAACCACTTCATAACTATCTTCCCCCAAAAAATGTTGAAACAAGCCATTTCAAGATACATTCTCTCCAAGGACAACTTGCACTTCTCAGCTCCCTAGAATATCCCCCCTCTCTCTCTTCCCACCTGTCGGTGGTGAAGTGTGCAAGTGTGACTCTGCTAAAATGGGAACAACTGCTACTGCCAAGCACCATGTAGAGACCTCCCGAATCTTCGTCCTCTTCCTTCTCTTCTTTCCTGGTCATGGTGGTGAAAGGATAAGTGCAATGAAGATGTTTCGAGTCTTTAAGTGAACAACTGTGTGAAGCCATGATGACAAGAACAGACACTGGCACCACACTATGGGTTCAAATCCTGTCTCTCTATTTCCTGTTGTGTGGATGGGACAGGTGACTTTTGTACCTCAGTTTTGTTACCAGTAACATGGGAATAATCATGGTACATATGTCTCAAAGGTTTTGTTGTGTATTTGGGGGACATCCTAATCAACACAGAGATCACTTAAGATGATATTACTGAGAGTCTCATTCTCAGTGCCATGTAGGTACTGTGATCAAAAGTTTTCTGAAAAGGAATTTAGAGGAGACTATTCCAGTGAACAATCTGCAAACCAGGAAGATGCAGCCTTTGGTGTAAAATGAAGGTGTGTTCCAGAGAACAAAAGGAGGCTTTGACTTTTATAGAGACAGTTGTGTGTGATGGGGTAAGTGAATGTGTGTTAATACATGATGGCATTTTGAGTAGTTATCAGTCCTAGTGTCAATCCAAACATCAGGATGCTGGTGTGGTTCTCATTGAAACAACTTATTTTTTAAGTTCACCTTTCCACTTGAAGGAACACTAGCTCTTTCAATCCACTTGAGAATCACTAAATGGTTGTGTGAACAAATGTGAAACCAGAAAGAGCCAGTCCTTCAAAATGAATCCTGAGTGTCTAACTGGACCTAAATTTAAAATAAAGCCAAGTGCCATTTGCTGAATAGCAGTCATACGCATACTCTAAGTTCCCTGAAAACCCCCACACACCTCTGTTCAACTTTGGGACTTTTAGAGCTTACCTGAACCAGCTGATCAGAGTTCACTTGAATCAATCAATCAGCGTTGACCTGGATCAATCAATCAGAAGCAAACCACATCAACCAATCAGAACTCAACTGCATTAACCAATCATAAATAAGCGTGTTTGAATCATAAACAAACCTGATTAGGTACCTGGCAGAAACTTTCTCTATAAAAGCCAAACTGACCCTTTGTTCTCTAAAATATACCTTTGTCTTACACCAAAGACTGCATCTCCCTGATGTGTAAATTCCAGTAAATTGTTCACTGGAATAGTCTCTTTGCTCCAAATTTCTTTCCAGAGAACTTTTGTTCACAGTTCTCCAACTACATGGCACCAAGAGTAAGAGATTCTCAATAATATAATCTTGGGTGATCTCTGTATTGATTAGCATACCTCAAAATATTGATCAACATCAAATATGGCTAACTGGGGTAAAAGAGTTGTAATATGTCTGGATTCTAATTAGTTGTGAGCACTAAGTCACACAAGGTTACATTTCCTGAGGGAATTAGATGACCCTTTGGCAACCTTATCAGAAAGGCGTTCTCTGCCCTCAGCATACTTTGAAGTGGCCTGGACAATATTGCTGGTTGCCAAGTTAAGAAAACAGAGAGTCATTATAATGGCCCTCAGTTCTGGAGCAGTCCTGCTGGTCAAGTACTTCAGAAGCTCCCACAGATCAGTGGAGAGAGAGGCTTATCATGAATTTGTTTTAGGGCCCAGTAGTATAGCCTTGGTCAGAATCCGGAGACCGCACCTACAGCACACTAACCATTCAAATGACTTAAAGGATTCCTCTTCTTTAGGGGAGAGAAAGAAACTAAACTGGAAAACTATCCTCGGTAAATAGTGAAGAATTTACAACTGTAAATTGCAAAACCAGACTCCTGCAGAGATATCCCCTCTACCCTTGCTTTTAATTTTATTTAATTATAGAGATGTAGGGTACAAGTCAGGATTAGCTACACAAGTAGGCTGCATGCAGGTGAAGCTTGAGCCTCCAGGTACCCTTTGTGTTGTTATGTGACACGACTACCCTCTCCTCCCCTAACCCCCACCCCCAGACCCCCTCCATCCACAGTGACCAGCAACTGCTGATCCCTCCCTTTTGCTAATGTGATTAATGTTCAGGTCCTGAACTAAATACCCTCTACTTTTTCTCTAGCTCTGTCTTCATGGGGCTCCTGGGTTTTAAGCAGTCTCAATGACTCAGTCAGGGAGGAAATTTCAATTTGCACTAGGTTTGAGGGATATAATTTTGGTCCCAGGAGAATTTGCAGGCTCCTGTGATAAGAACATATTTTTCAAAAAGGAATAAGTCCCTGATAATCGCGATTCCAGCCCCATACTAGGTCCCAGGGGAAATCTTTTGAGTGGGCTATCTTTACTCCTCAAATTGCACCACCTTGTGATGTCTAAATTGGATTTTTTTTTAAAAGATCCTTTGCAACCAAGGATATCTACTCTTACAAGAGCTTTTTTGACACCTGTCTGGTTTTCTGTATTTGAAATAATAAAATTCTCTCAGTTTATTTGCACCTTGTGAAGACATGATTGTCATAGAAGGAATCAGAATATACTTGTTTCTTAGCAAAAAGTTTTATGTGGCATATAAATAGAGATAAAATCAATTCTATTAAGGCAAATGAATCCTCAAAGCGCTCTCCTTTTTAACTCAAACATTTGTTTTCTTGATCCCAGAGCATACAGCTGTCCCCTTATCAGAGTCAAGATTCTCCAAATTGCTCCTGAGATGGTTTCAGGGAAACCATCCAGTCCCTGCCTTATCTACAGGGTGCTGAGTCAGGTCCTGATGATGTCACCAAAGCCTCATTGGGAACCACAGTGAACTAACGAAAACAAGAAGCTGTAATAATAGTTAATGCTTACAGCATGTCAGGCACATTTTTAAAGGATTTCATGTATTAAGTCACTCAATCCTGACAACACCCTAGGAAGTAGGCATTATGAACTAAATGTCTATATTCTCCAAACTTCCTAGGCTGTAGCCCTGAGCCCCATATGGCTGTATTTGGTGATAGAGGACCCCAAGGAAGTAACTAATGTTAAATGAGGTCATAAAGGTGAGGTCTTGATCCCATAGGATTGGTGTCCATATAAGAAGAGATACCTGTTTGCTTTCTCTGCACATCCAACGAGGAAAGGCCATGTGAGGACACAGCAAGAAAGCCATCTACAAGCCAAGAAGAGAGCCTGCTATAGTTTGGATGTCTGTCCCCTCCAAATCTCATATTGAAATGTGATCTTCAATGTTGGAGGTGGGGCCCAGTGAGAGGAGTGGGAATGAATCTATTAATTAAGTAATTCTCTCTCTGGTGTGGGGGCGTGAACGAGTTATCGTCTCTCTCTTAGTTCTTGCAACAGCTGGTTCAGAAAGAGCCTCCCTCATCATGCAGTCTCTGAGTATGCTAGCTCCCCTTGGTCTTCCACCATGAGTGCAAGCAGCCTGGAGCCTTCACTGGAAGCAGATGTTGGCTTCTTGTACCATGCTTCTTGTACAACCTGCAGAACTGTGAGTCAAATAAACCAATTTTCTTTATAAATTATCCAACACAAATGGACTAAGACAGAACCCTTATCAGAAACTGACCCTGCTGGACCATAATCTAGGACTTTTGGTCTCCAAAACTGTGCAAAAATAAATCTCTGTTGTTTAAGCCACCTGGAGCGTGGTGTTTTGTTACGGCAGCCTGAGCCAGCTGAGACATCATGTATAATTAGTTCTCCCGTTTTACAGACAAAGAAACTGAGAACAAGCATGGCATACCTATTACGTGGCAGGACTGGAATTTGAAACTCTGTTTCCAGTGACTGAAATTCCAACTTCAGTCTTCAATGAATGCCACCCAGATGAGCCGTGAATTTCTCACCGGTGTACCCAAAACAAACTGTTATGTAAAGGAAGTTCATAACATCCACACAATGCCATATCACCTGTTAATATGTCACAGGAAGCACCAAGTAGCACTGAGTCACGTCACTGTAGGGTAATAATGTCCCAATACAGCACACATCCTTGACAAAGTGTGTGGTGGGGTTCTTGCTACCCACAGCCATTCTGGCCTTTCTCCTTATTACCTTCTCTGTGAGGTGCTCTGTGAACCCTCCCTGAGGCCTATTGTTCAATTTTCCCATCGTTTTAGCCAGTCAAGTTTTCTTGGTCCTTTCTTCACAAACAGACTGACTGATGAAAGCTCACAGTGGCATTTGTCTTTAGGCAGTGGCTCTCAACCATGGGTAATTTTGCCTCCAAGGGGAAATTTAGTAATGTCTGCAGACACTTTTTGTTGTCACAGTTTGAGGGTGGGGAGAATAATATGGGCATCCATAGGGTGGAGGTCAAGGATGCTGCAAAACATTTGACATGCACAGATCAGCCTCCCACAAAGAATTATCTGACCCAAACAGTCAATAGTGCCAAGATTGAGAAACTCTGCTTAAAAAAAGAGGACAAATGTTAAGTACATGGTGGAATTTCAGGCATAAGATGATAAGGAATGGCGTGGGGAAAGTCTCGCAGACTCTACATCTTTATGATTCTCCCAAATGATGCTTTGTAGATGATGATAGCTGTGTGCTTGGCTCTCTGCCTAAGTAATACAGCAGAAATGCTGTCTTGATATGTGTCTTTGTTTCCCTTCTGAGTAAACAGGCTTTTTTTGGAGAGGATCCATCTAACATTCCAAATTCCTAGCGTTGATTGGGTTTCTATTGTATATGTGTAGAGGACGAATGTTTATTATTTCTAAAAATATCACCGAACCATATAATTACTACTTTTAATGCTATCATGTGAAGATAATATCTAATTTTGTATGGTTATTTGGTACAAAGTTAAGAATATAAAGAATATGTTAAGAATCTAAAGTCCTAGTAATTATCCTGGTGCTATTGTTATTTTTAAAATCATGGTGGGCTATAGAACAAATAATCTTGTTCTTTTTAATGTCATCAGTGAAACCAGTAGACCGTATGATCTTAATTTTATGCTGTACAGATGAAGCCTTCATAAGGACTTTTACCAAACGACAGTTCCTAGAAATAACTTTCCTGTGCCGTATAACAAATATTTTATCTCATCATCTCATTTTTCCTAGAACTTAAATAATTGCTTTGAGGCAGATGAGCTCCAAATTTATGTCTCAAGCTTCAAACTTTTACTTAATTTCTTTTTTTTTTTTTTTTTTTTGAGTTGCGGTCTCACTCTGTCACCCAGACTGGAGTGCAGTGGCCGCTCCCGGCCACTGCAGCCTTGACTTGCTGGGCTCCAGCGATCCTTCCACCTCAGGCTTCCAAGTAACCAGAACTACAGGCGCGCACTACCACATCCAGCTAATTTTTTTTTTTAATTGTAAGATGAGGTCTCACCAAGTTGCCCAGGCGGGTCTCAAACCCATGGGCTCAGGCAATTCACTCACCTCGACCTCCCAAAGCGCGGGATTACAGGGTGAACCACCGAGCCCGGCCTACTTAATTTCTGATGCCTCAGTAATAATCGTCTACTAGACATCCACACCTGACGATCTTGCCAGGTCTTGTCTACAACTCAGCTCTTCATCCACCTGTCCCTGCAAGTCAGCTCTTCTTTCTAATTGAACTCTTTTTTCCAGTAGCACCATCTTTTCCACAATCAGAACTCTTATGGGTGTCTTTAAATTCTACCTTTTTTTCCTCTATCTCCATATCAAATCAATCACCAGGTCCTGATATGTCAGCTGCCACAGCGCTTCTGGCTTTGCTTCCTTCCTTCAGATTGCCATGGCCACCACCCTAGTAGGTCCCATTTTCAACGCCCAAGACAGTAACAGAAGAGTCCCCACTGACCTCTCCACTCCAGTATCTTCCTGCTGACAGATGCCCCTTCCCAGGACACCACCGTCTCCAAAGCCTTCAGGGACGGCTATGGCTAAGTGCTTCACCTTGCTTCTGAGAGATGGGTAAAATTAGATTTGAAAATGTCTTTTGAAAATATTAGAACAGGCTGGGAGTGGTGGCTCACACCTATATAGATCCCCGCATTAGGGTGGCTGAGGGAGGAGGATTGTTTGAACCCAGGAATTTGAAAACAGCCTGGGCAACATAGGGAGACCCCATCTATACAAAAAAAAATTTTTTTAAAGTATCCAGGCATGGTGGTTCATGCCTGTAGTCCTAGCTGCTTGGGAGGCTGAGGTAGGAGGATCTCCTGAGCCCAGGAAATTGCTGCTGTGATCCCTGATTGTGCCACTGCACTCCAGCCTGGGTGACAATGAAACTCACACGAAAAAAAGAAACAAAAAAGAAGATACAACATTGTTTATGTTTTCATTTCATTTCATTTTTTGATTTGGAGTCTTACTCTATCACCTAGGCTAAAGTGTAGAGACACTCTCACAGCTATCACTACCACAGCCTCGGCTGGGCTACGGCAATCCTTCTGGAAGGATTGCTGGACTCAGGCAATCCTTCTGCCTCAGCCTTCCAAATAGTTGAAACTACAGACATACACCACCCTGCCTGGCTAATTTTTTTATTTATTTTAGAAACAAGGTCTCGCCACGTTGCCCAGGCTGGTCTTGAAACCTTGGGCTTGGACAATCCTCTCGCCTCTGCCTCCCAAAGTGCTGGGATTACAGGCATGAGCCACCATGCCCAGCTATATTGTTTTATTTCTAATAAAAATCCAGATAAATGATTGGAGAAACAGGCCTTAGGTAAATCGCCTCCCTGAGGAGCTTTGGACAACCCAAGGACACTCTGGAATCCCCAGTGACTGGGGATGGAGAATCCACCTGCCCCCACTGGAAAAAAGTATGGAAAAAGAGGAGAATGGCAAAGGTAATACCTATATTCACGACTAGGGTGCAAATGGTTACAAGTAAAATCTTGGGGGCACCCCTTGGGGTTCCTCCCACTGTGGGAGCTCTTCTGTCCCCTCAATAAATCCTGCTTTCTCAAAAAAAAAATCTTGGCATAAACTTTCTGGTATTAATTGTATTTTATCTGAAAATTATTTCTGTTATGAGTCCTACTAGAAAGTAACTTTGTAGCACGAGTTCTTGGTAGGATGTCACTCACTGCACAGGTCCAGACTTCAGTGCACACATTGCCTGGATACTTTGGAGCCTGCTGAGGTTTAGGGGTTGCGATTTCAGACCATATTGCCTAAATAGGCCCTTAAACTTGGAATTTCAGTGTGGCGATTCCTAAAAGATCTAAAAGTTGACCTCCCATACGACCCCACAATTCCCCTGCTAGAAATATACCCAGAGGAGTTCAAATCACTCTATGAAAAAGATACCTGCACACGCATGTTTATTGCAGCATTATTCATAGTGGCAAAAACATGGAACCAACCATGCTGCCCATTGAAAAAGAACTAGATTTTTTAAAAATGTGGTACATTTACATGTACACATTATGCAGTTGTGAAGGACAAAATTATGAACTTCACAGCAACTTGGAAGGACTTAGAGTCTATAATACTGAGTGATCTATCACAGAGACAGAGAGCTGAGTGCCACATGTTCTCTATCATAAGCAGACCTTGATCAATGATCATAATAATATAAGAAAGGAATTGACAATAGTGGGAAACTGCCAGGGGAGGGATGGGTAGATTGGTAGTAGTGGGAAACTGCCAGCGGAGGAGGGGCACACCTCATCAACAAGGTTACCTGCATAATGAACATTTGTACACCTAACCTTGAATTGTAGCCCACATCTTTAAAATACAAAATGAAAATAAAAAAATTTTTTAAAGTGGAGGAATTTTTGATAGCAAAAGAATTATATTATTGAGAAATAATATATAACTTTACTAAACAATTAAAGTTGATATTTCAGTGTATACAGATGACTACAAGAAAGCATGTAGAGTGCCCCCACTCAGAAGGGAATTGGACTAATAAGTAAATAAACCTGAATGCCAGCTAGTCTCCATTTGCTGACCCTTTCTCATCCAGCTGAAGAACTGGAAGTATTAAAAAGAAGAAGATGTCAGTGAAGTTTTTAGGAATCCAGCAATAAAAGAAAAAAAGAAGCTGGGCTCGGTGGCTCAGCCTGTAATCCCGCACCTTTAAGAGGCTGAGGTGAGTGGATTGCCTGAGCCCGCGGGTTCGAGACCTGCCTGGGCAACTTGGCGAGACCTCATCTCTACAATAAATCAAAAATTAGCCAGGTGTGGCAGCGCATGCCTGTAGTTCCAGCTACTTGGAAGGCTGAGGGGGAAGGATTCCCGGAGCCCAGCAGGTAGAGGTTGCGGTGACCAGGAGCGGCCGCTGCACTCCAGTCTGGGCGACAGTGTGAGACTCCAACTCAAAAAAAAAAAAAAAAGAAAAAAAAATACATTTAAAAAAATGTGTTGAAGGAGAAAATGTTCCAAATTAGGCACCACCCCTAAGGCTGGGAGAAACTAAGAGGATGAAAGAGAGAAACTTCAGGAGCCAGGAGCTTGGAG
Source organism: Carlito syrichta (assembly GCF_000164805.1). Classification (NCBI taxonomy): domain Eukaryota; kingdom Metazoa; phylum Chordata; class Mammalia; order Primates; family Tarsiidae; genus Carlito; species Carlito syrichta. The sequence continues at coordinate 427,935 of NW_007248550.1, read as the reverse complement.
GAGATGCTTCAAGAAAAAGTCTTAAAGAAGACAGAAGTAGGACGAGAATAAGAGCAAGAGAGAAAGTACAGCTTATCCCCATCTCCTGTCTCTCACTACCACCCATTGGTGAAACTAGCAAAGAACCTGAGAACTGCATTTTACACATCCCACCCCTGGATTACCAGAAAGAGCACAAAAGGATGATGTGGAACTGAAAGACAAGTGGTGAATACCAGGGTCCCTTATCTTAAAGCCCCAACAAAGAAGTCATCTTGTCACTGTGGTGTCTCTAATTCTTCCTTCTAGATACGTTTTTCTTCACAGTTGCAAAGCAATAACCAAAGAACTATTTCCTTGGGTGACAGCAAATGTCAAGGTCCCAGCAGAAATCCTTAGAGTATAAATAATCTTTTTACCCTCTCCTGCCCATCACATTTTGATTAACCATGTATCCTAAAGGCACTTTTTAATAGCATAAGGCAGATATGTATGTATTTGTTTGTGATTTTTCATGCTCATCAATTATATAAGCATGCAAAAGAAACGTACAAGAGTAGGGTAACTAGAAGAGCTGAGGGAAATTTTCTAACCTTGAGTCCCTCCCACCAGACCCATCCTCATATATATTTATATATATTTTTAAATCTCAGTTTAAATCTCAACTGAACAGAAATCCATAATCATACTTGACTTCACTATTGTATCATTTCAGGCACAAAATACTCTGCAGATTTTTCCTCCTGAATGTTTTTCAAACATGTCTCTTTTTTTTTTTTTTTTTTAGTTGGAGTCTCACTCCATCGCCCAGACTGGAGTGCAGTGGCCGCTCCCGGCCACCGCAGCCTCGACTTGCTGGGCTCCGGCGATCCTTCCACCTCAGCCTTCCAAGTAGCTGGAACTACAGGCGCGCGCTACGACGCCCGGCTGATTTTTTGATTTATTGTAGAGTTGAGGGCTCTCCAATTTGCCCAGGCGGGTCTCGAACCCGCGGGCTTAGGCAATCTACTCACCTTAGTCTCCCAAAGACGCGGAATTACAGGCTGAGCCACCGAGCCCGGCCAAACATGTCTCTTAACCACATCTAGTACACATTAGGCCTTCACCCTCTCTTGCCTGGACAAATGCAAGAGTTCTCTCAAGTGGGGGGCAAACAGGAATCCATAGGCTGTTGGGAAGGCAGACACATAACAATACATTTCTTTAGAGCAGGGGCTGCCTTGTGTTTACTGGGCCCCCACGAGAGTGTCTGACATCTAGGTGCACAGTAAAGGATTTTGTGAGTGAATGGATCTGTCATTTCCACCGGTGGGAGTAAGGTTTACTTAACGTGTTGTCATTGTTTTAATTACTAGAATAATTTTGTGTATTTTGTTTGCAAATGTCCTGGGTGAGAGTTTTTTGTCAATCCAATATCCATTCTTCCTCTCTTCTTCCTAACAGAAATTTGACTTTGTTTTCTTTTCTTCCTCAGGGGAGTCTGAGTTATTCAACTTGTTCAACTAATTCAAAGCATTTCCGCTGGTCACTGGGATCTGAGTGGCTACCTGTCTAAAATAAATCAGATTCTCACCAGTTTGGATCATTTCTCTCTTGTCTCTGTTGGATGTTACCTACGGTAGTCATTTTATAACTATGAGAATGCCCAGCATTAGAATAAAGCTTATGCTTTGGGTGGACAATTGGAAAGACAGAAAAAATGATGTTTATCTTTGAACCAGTGACCTCATTAACCCTGAGGACTTTGCTATGTCTAGCCTTTCTGTTTTGTGAGATAGTAAACGTTCTCATCAAATAAATATGGTTTTCTGTTATTTATAACCAAGAGAATCCTAGCTGGGTCATTTAATTGTTATCCTCTAATATCCTAAATGTCTGTTCACATCTCTACAGATCTTTGTCCAAATTCTGACTTGAAGAATCCTGCTGTTTAAAAAGTTTGGTCATGGTCAGTATTTGAAATTTCAGACTGTAATGTATAGGAAGAGGGAAAGAGAGGTGGGGGAATAAAGGTTTCTACCAAAAAGAAGGGAGAAAGTCAGTAAATATTTCTCATACACAAGAAAACAGGAAGTCAAGCAAATGTAAAGATGCTAGTTAACAACACGTTGTTGGGAAACATCCTTGGATTGTTTTCAATTCATACTCCTGCCCGGACTACTAGGAACGATAACATTTCAAACAGTTGGTCTGAGATCAAGGCAAATTCTGCAATCACATAACTGAGTGAAGTAAACATGATTAGAAATCAATACTTGTCTCATCAGAATTTGTACCACCTCTTGAGCTAGTGAGGTTCTTTGTCCATAACTAGAATTCTGCCACCAAGATTGAATTTAATCTCTGAGCCAGGCTGACATTCTTTAATCACAGGAAAGGATTTTATGGCATGAAACAGATTAGAACATTTTGAATCCTTTTCATCTAATTTCCATGTCTCAGTAATTTTTCTGCTTATATTATTGCTCCTGCCTATAATATCCTATTTTTTCAATACCAGAAAAACCATATTTTTATAGATGTGATTCACTCTGAGAGACTCAGTTTGATCACGTAAGCCCTTTGCATTCTTTGTTTTGAATAAAGGCCAGAGAAAGCTAGAGGGATCCCCAGAGGTTTTTAATATGGTAACATTTTTATACATATTACATCACCTAAATCATTCAGTAATCAAAATTTCATCCTTAATACTCCTTGACATTTTCCCTTTAGAAAGCAATTATTCTAGAACTAAAAAAAGAAAAGATAAAGGAAAGAAAGAAAGGAATGCATTAGAAACGAATCAACATTGTTTTAACTTCCAAACCCTCAGAAACTTCTCGGAGCAATATGAATATCAGAATAATAGACTTTAATTCAATCTGAAAGCAATGATGTCCTTACATCACTTCGGTAGACAACCAGAGCATATCATCCTTTAAGAACCATCTCATGAGGTGGCATGGGCCTGTAGTCCCAGCTACTCAGGAGGCTGAGGAGGGTGGATCGCTTGAGCTCAGAAGGTCGAGGTTTCGGTGAGCTGTGATTGTGCCACTGTACTACAGCCTGGGATGACAGTGAAACCAAAAAAAAAAAAAAAAAGAACCATTCCAGCTACCTTGATACTCAATAGTTTCTCAATGTATTTTATGTCATTTAAATATTAGTGGATATGTTGATATGACTTATAGATAATTATTTTCTTAGATGATTTAATAATCCAAAATATTTACAAACCACACATCCCAAAAGAGGTTAATGTCAAAAATATATAAGGCACTCCAACAACTGAATACCAGTAATAATAATAGGATTTAAAAATGGGCAGGCCGGGTGCAGTGGCTCAAACTTGTAATCCCAGCACTTTGGGAGGCCAAGGTGAGAAAATTGCCTGAGTCCAGGGGTTCGAGACCAGTCTGGGCAAATTGATGAGATCTTGTCTCTACACTAAACAACAACAAAAAATTAGCCAGGCATGGTGGCGGTGCCTCTAGTTCCAGCTACTTGGAAGGCTGAGGTAGAAGGATTGCCTGAGCCCAGCAGGTCAAGGCTGCAGTGGCCGTGAGCAGCATGGTACTGCACTCCAGCCTGGGCGACGGAGTGAGACTCCAACTCAAAAAAAAAAGGGGGGGGAGGGAGGACAAAGGAATTGGATAGATATTTCTCAAAAGAAGACATACAAATGACCAACAGATAAGTGAAAAATGCTCACTATCACTGTTCAACAGGGAAATGAAAATTAAAACCACAATGAGATACTAATTCACACCCTTTAGAATAGCTATTATTTTTGAAAAGGTAACAAGTATTGGCAAGGATGCAGAGAAAAGGAAATCCTTGGATACTAGTTGTTAGTGAGAATGTACATTAATATAGTCATTATGGAAAACGGTATGGAGTTTCCTCAAAAAAGTAAAAATAAAACTACCATGGGATTCACTGCTGGGTAGATATCCAACGAAAATGAAATTAATACATCAAAGTGGTATCTTTGTGCCCATGTTCATTGCAGCATTATTAACAATAGCCAAGACATGGAATCAACCTTAGTGTTCATCAGTGGATGAATGGTTAAAGAAAATATAGTGTAGATACACAATGGAACACTATTCTGTTTTTAAAAAGAAGAAAATTCTTTTTTACCGCATGGATGAACTTGAGAACATTATGTTAAGTGAAATAAGCCAGGCAGGGAAAGACAAATACTGCATCACCTCACTTATATGTGGAATCTAAAAGAGATTAGCTCACAAAAGTATAGAATAAAATGATGGTGACCAGGAGCTGGGGGTGGGGAAGACGGGGGAGGTGTTGGTCACAGGATATAAACTTTCAATTAGACAAGAGGAATAAGTTCAAGAGAGCTATTATAAGACAACATGGTGACTATAGCAAATAACAGTGTATTGTTATTAATATAATATTACTAAAAATATAACAATAGTATTAGTCCTTGAAAATTGCTAAGAAGTAGATTTTAAGTGTTCTCACTACAAAAAGTAAAGCAACACATACGTTACTTAGCTTAACTTAGCTATTCCGCAATGTATACAGATATCAAAACATCACGTTGCAATGATAAATATAAATAATGTTTATCTGTCAATTAAAATTAATTAATTAACTTTTAACAATTTAATTTCTGAAATTCAACTTTTTTTTTTTTTGGTTTTTTTAGTTGGAGTCTCACTCTGTCACCCAGACTGGAGTGCAGTGGCCGCTCCCGGCCACCGCAGCCTCGACCTGCTGGGCTCCGGCGATCCTTCCGCCTCAGCCTTCCGAGTAGCCGGAATTACAGGCATGCGCTACCACGCCCGGCTGATTTTTTGATTTATTGTAGAGATGAGGTCTCGCTGCCCAGGCGGGTCTCGAACCCGCGGGCTCAGGCAATCCACTCACCTCAGCCTCCCAAAGGCGCGGGATTACAGGCTGAGCCACCAAGCCCGGCTGAAATTCAACTTTTTAAATGCCACACAGTTTTCACTAGATGTCAACATGCACATGGGATATATAATCATATTAACATAACTTGAATCATGGTGTGCCTTTGTCCAAAAATTAAATCCTCACCCCCCCCACCTTGCAACAACAGAACAAAGATTATTTGTTGTGTCAAACTCTTCTATGATCTGATCTTAACATGATGTCATAGAATAAGAACTGGACTGGAAGAGGGGATTCCAGGATCTAATTGGACAGCCTGGAGCTTGTCCAACCTTCCTGGACTTCAGTCTCTTCAAGATCAGAGATTAGTCCCATTCAGTTTTGTAATCTCCTCCTCATTAAGTTCAGTGAATGATTGTGAACCAATGTCCTTTAGTCAACTGAGTCTCCATTCTAGAGACAGAGCACACCATCTCAGGTAACTTAAACAAAAATGGAATATAAGAGCCAGAAGAAACTTTGGACCACCTGATTCAACGTCCTTACTCTAACAAGGAAGAAACAGGAGCTCATTGGGAGTGGGGAGGAGTATGACTTCTTTGAAGTCATGTGGCAGGGTTATGGTCAGCTCTAGAATTCAGTTATCTATCCAGCCCTGTGCTCTTTTTTTTTTTTTTTTTTTTTTT
>NW_007248550.1:386979-422318 GCF_000164805.1 Carlito syrichta | reverse complement strand
CCTCAGCCTTTCAAGTAGCTGGAACTACAGGTGCACGCTACCACGCCCAGCTAATTTTTTGATTTATTGTAGAGATGAGGTCGCGCCAAGTTGCCCAAGTGGATCTCGAACCCGCGGGTTCAGGCAGTTCTCTTCTATCATGCTATGCCTCCTCTCAGAAGTAACTATTTACTAACTAGTGGCATGTCAATATCCCACTCATATTTCAAGTAACACCTCTTTTAAGGAGTCTTCTCAGATTTTTCCACTTGAAATTAATCTCCCCTTTACTCTCTCTGAATGCCTCTATGACTTTCATTTATTAGGTACATACTAGTCACTATTCCCTGTACAAAGTGTTGGGAATAAAGTAATGAGAAGACAGTCCTAGTTTCTACCTCATGGTTATATATGCACGAAATCCTTAGAGAACACCAATTAATCTCTAAGACCTTCAACTGCCTATACTTATGGCTCAAATCTGTTCTCTCTCTTCCATACCCATTACCACTGTCTTGGTTCATGTTCATTTTATTTCTCCTCGATTAGTTTAACAACCACCTTACCAGTGTCCCTGCCTCTAATTTTGCCTGTGCCAATCCATTCTTCTTAGCACTCCGGAGGGATCCTGGTGAAATAGCAAACTGATCATACATTATCTGGGAAGCAGACATCTGTTTAGTTGCCTAGTTCTCCTTTTTGTAGCTTTCATCCTTGGGATGTGGGGTTCTGGGGTGCTGATTCTAGCCCCAGGTATGCGAGTACCTGATCCAGGCCCAGAAAATCAGACCTCTTCATCTACCCAATACTGTGATTTCTGAACCATTTGAAAGGAGTCATCATGACACTTCTCCCTTAGATACTTTAGCACACACATTCCAAGTACAAGGACATTCTCCTACTGAGGAAATTTTACCTGAATACAGTGATATTATAGTCTATGCACAACTTTTCCTAACTGTCTCAATCATGTGTATTGTTGCTGAGATATTTTTTATTTTTAAAATCTTTTCATGGCATTTACATTTTTTGAAGAATAAAATCAAGTTTTCTTATAGAATTTTTCACATTTTAGAATTGTGTATCATTTCTTGTGATTAGATTCAAACAAAATGATCTTTGTCAACTACTTAAGTGATGTGATGTCCTTCTCCACACTTTATATTAGAAGGAACTACTAGGCCATTGACATGACTTCGAGAGCTGTCAGAGCTCATGGGTTTTCCTTTGGTGGATCATGCACTGATCCTAACTACATAAAGAATTCAGAAAAAGAGAAATCATAGGAATAAATCAAGAAGAAGCTGGGACATCATACTAGATCTGCTACTAATTTTATGGCTTTGAGCAATGCCTTTAAACACTTCCCGCCTGTTTCTTATCACTTTAAAAAAGAGTGGTGGGGGCAACCCCCTCAGGTTCCCTCCCACTTGTGGGAACTTTTCTGTCCCCTTAATAAATCCTGTTTTCTAAAAAACAAAAAGAATGATGGAAGGCAATACACCTATCTGTAGGAATATTATAAAGGAAAAATGAGATCAACATGAACGTGTTTATGGGGTTCTTTGAGACCCAATATGTCAGACATTGTGCTAAGTACTTTGCAAGCACTTACTAATTCATCCTTCAGAACCATCTTGGGAAGCCTCTTTGTATCTCCTACAAAGGTGAGAAGACTGAGGGCTAGAGCATGTGAACGCTTAATCTTAAAGGTGACCCAGCTAGTAAATTGTAGAGCAAGGATTTTAACTGACTGCAAATTCCCTCATCCACCCACTGTCCAGGAGGCCCCAGCAAGGTAAAAACACAAAAGCTTTTTCAAAATCACTAAAACATCTTCTCTGAGAAGTGAATTGCTCCCTAAAAGAAAAGAAATGAGCTTAGAGACAAGCAATGGCATCCTTTTTCTTTGAAGTGAGGGAGAAATTAATAGCTGAGCACATGTGAACTGGGTTAAGACATAATTCATCAAAATTTTAGGCTAGGCAGTTGAGACTGGAAAGAAAGAAAAAGCCACAGAACCCACAGGTAATTGATGGCCCTCAGTTCCTTCCTTGAGGTCTCACAGACCTCATAAATACCCAAAATGAATTTCTTGTTGTTTTCTTCATTTAGGCAATTTGTGATCCAGTCCATCCATTTTTTTCTAGCAAACTCAAAGCAGTAGAGAAGCAGATGATTTTCCAGCTTTATATTTCTGCCTTCATATGCTAAAAATGGGCCTGAATTAAAAAGCACTTTGATCAGATTGATATTCCTTCCACAAAGGAGCAATGTTCAAAATTCAGAATGTTCCAAGCATTGGCCTGTATTCATCTAAATCCAAATTTCAGGTAGAGATGATACTATTAAAATGGAAATTGGACAAGTCTACATGCTTTGGTAACTTGTTTTGTGAAATTAAATAGATTTCCAGAAACAGTCAAGCACTGGGGATATGAAGTTATTGTTTAAATCTGAGATAAAAAGACGCCCCCTCTCAAAAGGAAAAGAACTATGAAAAACCCTGTATCTTGAAAGATGAATATGAATCAGAAGAATGAGACAATCTTACCCTTGAGGGGGAGGAAAGGGCTTTTCCTTTCAGGGCTGGAGATGAAACATTTAAAAATAAGAATTCAAAGCTCCAATCCTCTTGCAGGGCTTTGTGACTCCGTATTGAATTTATTAGTCTGACAAATTGGGTTTTACAGATGCCTTGATTTGAAAACCAAATATACTATTTGACCGATAACCTCACAGAAGTCACACATCTTGCTGAAATGCCTGAGGGCAATTTCCACTGTGTTTGTTTATGCAGGTGACAGAGGACCCAGATGGGGCTGACTCCCCGTGATATAGTGTATCATAACACACAGCTCTTATCAATCAGGGGAGGATTGGATTCTCTCTGCTAATTTGCACTGGAAACTTCCTTCCTGAATCAGCACTGCCTCTGTCTCCTATCCAAAAGCAAGAACAAAGGAACATGGTAGCAAGACACAGAGATTATCAGGTGAAGTCTAAGCCAGAACTGGAAGCTAGAACCCAAAGTTTGGGCTTATTGCCATATAATTCTGAAGCTATCATTTCTCTTATGCTTCATTTTCTCCTGAGGGCAAAGAGGAAAGTAAGTAAATGTTTAGGCTCTGAAGTCAGTCATACCTAGACATGAATCATGTCTCTACTACATGCTGAGTCTACCATATGCTGGACCCAGAACACAAATCAGAAACCTGACTCCACCAGTCCTCTGACACCTTCTCCTGGAGATTGGCTGTGCAACAGGAAGACAGTCTTGACACCTCCCCATTACATCATAAACCAATATGTCCTCTCTGAGTCTCAGTTTGCCTATCTATGAAATAAGGATAACAATGTTAGCTCAGTCAAGTTTCTCCAAACAGAACCGATCGGATGTGTGTGTGTGTGTGTGTGTGTGTGTGTGTGTGTGTGTGTGTGTGTATAAAAAGAGAATTATGATAAAGAATTGACTCGTGTGATTATGGAGGCTGGGAAGTCCAAAATCTGCAGTGTGAAAACTCAGGAGAGCTGAGTTCAAGGCCAAAGGCAGTTGTCTACAGAACCAGGAAGAGTCAATGTTCCAGATGAAGTCTGAAGGCAGTCTTTGGAGAATTCTCTCTTGTTGGGAGAACAGTCTTTTTGTCTCATTCAGGCCTGATTGGATGAGGCCCACCCACATTATGGTGGGCAATCTGCTTTTCTCAAAGTCCATCCATTTATCTCATCTAAAACACCCTCCCAGAAACACTCAGAATAATGTTTGGTCAAATATCTAGATACTTTGTGGACCAGTCAAGTTGATATATAAAATTAACTATCACTCTCATATAATCCTCACAACAACCCTAGGAAATAAGTATTATTTGTGATGCATATCTCCCAGGCTCATACAATACATAACCATTATTATTATCCCTTCATGTGTAAAATGGTGACAAAGCCAGGAGTCATTTCAGTTCCCTCTACTCTCCAGGTATTCCCAAATTAATCTCTTTTCCTCAATATCACCCATAGATACTCTTCCACTGTTTCGTAGTAAGAAAACTGCACATATTCAACAAGTGAATGGACTGCACATCCATTTCGCTGTCTGACATCTCCACCATGATGTCACTTCTGAGGTACATGAGATTATAAAAGAGTAAGTTCCAGCCGGGCTCGGTGGCTCAGCCTGTAATCCCGGCCTTTGGGAGGCCGAAGTGAGTGGATTGCCTGAGCCCACGGGTTCGAGACCCACCTGGGCAGCGAGACCTCATCTCTACAATAAATCAAAAAATCAGCCAGGCGTGGTAGCGCATGCCTGTAATTCCGGCTACTTGGAAGGCTGAGGTGGAAGGATCGCCGGAGCCCAGCCCGTCGAGGCTGCGGTGGCTGGGAGTGGCCACTGCACTCCAGTCTGGGCGACAGAGTGAGACACCAACTCAAAAAAAAAAAAAAATGAGTAAGTTCCAAAACTCCTGCCTCCAAGGATCTTTCTAACTTAATGATTTTCTTTTTCCATCTTTTCTCATTTGCATGTCCCCCCTATTTCCTAGAATAAGAAGGAGAAGATAGGAAAGGGAAAGGGAAGGTAAAGATAATGAAAAGAGGGAAGGAAGGGGTAAACTTGAAAATAAATGTCTAACCATAATAGTCTTAGAAATAAAACTGAGAAACAAGATCGTCAACTTCCCCTGGCTTAATCCTAAAACACATAAGCCAGGAGTCCAGGGACAGGAGTAGTAATTGTAACCATCTATTTTCAGCAGCCAGGCAACCCAACTCACATGTGGTTGATGAGAGAACAGATATTTGGACATTAGAAGAGCTAGCAACTTTTTTGCCCTCTGTTCACTGTGGGAACCGTAACAAACATTGCCCCTCACACCCATGCAACTCCCTGAAGAGAAGACCCTGCAGTCCTGCCAGCTTGCTCTGACACATGAAGGGTGTTTGGAGACTTTAGGGATGCTCTTCAGGGTTGTTTCACATATTCCTTCCCCAGCATGAGGTCATTGGAGATCAAATTGCTACCTATGAGCACACCTCTATATTCCTTCTCTTCTGAGGAAGAATCTCTAGTCTTGGTTAGAAATATTTTTAGTCCAGTTTCACTACATGACTTTCACTGACTACTAGAAGAGACCTCAGAGGTCTTTGAGCCCAATGCCCTGACTCACATAGAAAACCCTACTACAAATTCCTAATCAGAAAGTCATTTAACGTGTCTTTCCTAATACAGTCTACTAAAGCTAAGTAGCCTATGTTCTCTTGAAGACAGTGATTTGGTCTGCTGGTAACCTTTAAAAGGCCACCTCCACCAAACTCCCAACTCTACTCTCAAAAATCTTGAAACTCTCTATGTAAAATTAATATCAGGCCATAGGGTAAAGCCTGTATAGGAAACCCAAGCCCTGAAAGTTGCAGCTGTGGTTAGAAATTAACAAGTCGGTTGTTTCTAAGTATGTTTTCACTTCGATAGAGGGCAATTGATTATCTTAATGTCCTGACCCCTGGGGAAAGCTTCCCCTTAAGCCTGATAAAAATATTCTACCTTAAACGATAAGCCTAAGACTGCACAGATACAAAAGCAGAACAGGAGTGGCTCCAATCTCCAGGGATTCCACCTCCCCCATACCTTCCTCTTAAACTGTCTCCATAATGGCTCTCTGCCCAAAGAGTAGGAGCTGATGGTCAGGGGACTTGCTTGATAGATAGATAGCATCTTTTGTGAAACCTAAGAATGGTATTTGAGATCATTTTCATAGTTTGTACTCTGATGGACCCAAGGCCCCACCTGGGCCCAGAAGACAAATCAGAAACCTGCCTCCACTGGTCCTTTGATGCTTCCTCCTGGAAATTGACTGTGTAACAGGAAGACAGTCTTGACACCTCCCCTCCATTACATCATAAACCAATCAGCAGTTCCTATCCCCTGGCCCACCAAACTCCCTTTAAAATTTTTATCCTCTGAATTTTGGGGAGATAGATTTGAGAAATATCTCCCATCCACCTTGATCAGTTGCTTTGTGATCTTATACTCTTTCTCTGTCGTCATGGTTGTGTCCATTCTGTTTTTGTTTTGTTTTTTTTTTCGTGGGCAGGGAGCAGCAGGCACAAGAACTCGGTCAGGTTGTAGCAGTCTTCCCAGTCCTGCCCTACAAGGTAGATTCAGATCCTCATAAGTTCACAATGGAAAAAACGGTAGGTTTACTAGCCAATGTCAAGGGTGTTATAACACCAAAGAAAGTTAGAACAACAGCAGATTAAATTCTTCCTTTATTTTATAGGTTGGTTGTTATAATGGTAATAAACCTTTAAAAAGATAAATGTGCAGAATTACTTTAACTTTAAAAAGCACATATAGGCCTATAATCCCAGCACTTTGGGAGGCCGAGGCAAGAGGATTGCCTGAGCTCAGGGGTTCGAGACCAGCCTGGGCAACTTGGTGAGACCTTGTCTCTACAATAAACCAAAAGATTAGCCGGGCATGGTAGCATGTTCCTGCAGTTCCAGCTACTTGGAAGGCTGAGGTGGAAGGATCATCTGAGCCCAGCTGGTCGAGGCTGCGGTGACCATGAGCGTGCCACTGTACTCCAGTCTGGGTGACAGAGTGAGACTCCGACTTAAAAAAAAAAGCACATATATGTGTGTATGCATACATATGTGCATATATACATATAGTATAAGGAAAATACATCTGTATATATACACATACATACATAATTTTCTAACACTGCAGTTTTAAAATTAAAATGACTAGATCTATAAATTAATAAATATTTATGTATAAATATCTAATAGAAATTGTATAATATCAAAGTACTTTATACGTGTTGATGAAGCTTTAAGAATGAAGATCACTTTATATGTGAAGATGAAGCACTTTAGACATGTTGATCCAATATATATATTTGGTGAACAAAATCTAGGAGATTTCTCATACAACAGGGTTGAGGGATTTCCCTTTAAAAAAAGTAAATAAAATCACATATCTAAAATGTAGGTACCACAAAAGGAAGAACTATAATGGGGGTAGTCAAAATATTCATTTCACATAAATGATGTGATAGTCATTAAGGACCCTAGATTTATCATTATTGAAATGATAGTAAGAAAAGGTCTTGGAAACTTTCAAATCTTGAATTACTCTGAATTAATAAAGTATGTTCATTATTTGAAAAGCATTAAACTCTAAGTTCATATAGACTTATTTGAATTTTGGAACCATCAGGAGAATCTAAATGCTTCTTTTTCATACTAGGCTGAGTAGGCATTAAGTAACAGAAGTCTAAAAGACTATTTCCTGCCACCTAAACTGAAGCATTTTGACTGCCACAGATGTAATCATACAGAACCAGTCACTAAGTCAGGACATAGGAGATACAGGAAGGAAGAAGTCGTAGGAAACACACTCCATCACGCTCTTCACAAAGCTGATATCCTGCCATTCTCTAAAAAGGTTTGTTTACAAAGAACAGAAAATGATTGTTGGGACACAAAGAAATAAAGCTTATTATGCAATGAAATGAAAATAAAAGCTGTCATGATCAACCTCACTCAAAAGAAAAACTTCAATGTGTTTTGATCTCTGGATTTAAAAAAGCAAAACTTCTAATATTAAATTACAAATATCAGTTTTTAATGCTTTTCTCATAATATTATAAATTCTATTGTTCCCATTAGGACTTGCATTATTTTCATCACACAAATGTAGAGATAATCTTAGCATGAAGACCAAGCAGTTAAGAGAATTATCATTAGAAATGTTTAGGCAGTAAGAGAGAATGTGCTCCAGGGAGCTTAAACACAAGTTTCAACTCAGCTAATATTTTATAGGTAATATTTTAAATTTGTTTTCATCCAGCATAAAAATCAATTCTACAAGTTGTAGAATTTGTAGCTGAATTTTTCAGGTACAACTTTGCCATAAGACTAGATTTATAGAGTAAAATAAATAATCAGGGGGAAATTTTGCTTTTAGTTTAATTTTAACTAAAAAAAAAGAAGCATTAGGTTGTTTAGATAAAATGGAGATAAAGGAATCACTTTTTAAAATCTAATGTTAAATTAACTATATTTAGTTCATGACTTAAAAACATCTGATTCATGCAAGATCTCACACTTGAATATTGGTTGATTCTTTTTTGTACTTGTTTTCTAATTTCACTGCACTCCCCAACCTTTACAAACTACCCTCAAATGCTTTTAATATGCATTTTTGAATCTGTAGTTATCATTTTAATATGCACAGTGTTAATGTGTGTGCATGTTTAATTCACATAAGTTGTATTTTGCTATATAGAGACACTTTGGTTGGTTGATTGGTTAGTTGGTTCCACTTAATACTGCGTGTTTATAATGTACCCATATTGCTGTGGTGCTTCTGGTTTTGTTAAAAGTTTTGTTGCTTCTAATTGTTGCATGTTATTTTAGAGTGTACATTCCATGACATCATACTTTGTCATCTCCACTATCTTATCTATCTCACAGTGATAGACAACTAGGTTGCTTGCCTTCAGTGCCCACTATATACTGCAGTAAGCATCCTCAGAGGATTGCTTTCACAGCCAACTTTGAAAGTCTTTTTGAACAGGTTTTAACGTCTCCTAATAGAGGTGGCAGTAAGTCAAGTTTTCTCTTTTGAACTGCCTGTTCACATCTCTTGTCCATTTAACTATTGGATTTTCCATTTTTGATTTATAGCAGTTACTTGTATATTATAATATTAATCCATTTTAGTTTTAGATATAGAAATTATCTTTCCTTCATCTGCTGTTCATTAACTTTGTCAACATCATCAATCACTGAATGCAAATTCTTAATTTTGATGTAATTAAATCCATAAATTTTCCATGTAACTTGCATTTTGCTTTTTGGTTCTGTTTTTTAAAGTTTCTAATATCCTTAAATTATAAAACTCTTCTAAGGCTGCTCCCATTCACTTATACTTTTACTTTTACATGCATGTTTTCACTCATCTGGAATTTTCCATTGTATATGATAAAAGGTAAGGATTCAATTATAATTTTGTCCATATAGTGAGTTTGTTTTGCCCAGTTCTGCCAACTAATAATCCACCTTTTCCACATTAGTTTGTGGAAACTTCTTTTATCATATTACGAGTTCCATTTATACACAAGTCCTTTTCTATTCTTTCTATTTTGCTAAATTGATATTTTCGTGTTTCAATACCAGCACCAAATTTATTTTCATTAATATTGCTTTATAATATATATTAATCTATTATAGAACAAGCATCCCTCTTTGTTTTTGTTTTTTAATTACCATATCTCTATTTCCATATATAGTTTAGAGTGAGCTTACAAGTTCTTAACGTAGAACTGGAGTTTTTATTGGAATTGCATTGAAAGAACCGATAGCTTTACAATGTTATCAATAAGATTAGAAACATTGTCGCTCTCTGTCCATTAAAATATCTTATATTTATTAACAATAATTTACATTTTTTCTTTGTTTTTTTTGCTTTTAATTTTTTTATTTTAAAGATGTGGTGAACAATTCAGAGTCAGGTGTACAAATGTTCATTATGCAGGTACCTTTGTTGATGAGGTGTGCCCCCTCCCCAGAAAATTCCCAATACTTCCAATCCAGCCTTTCCCTCCCCTCCCTCCTGCAGTTTCCTGTTACTGCCAATCCTTTTCTTATAGTGTTACAATAATTGTACAAGGTTTGTTTCTGAGTGAGAACATGTGATACTCGGTCCTTTGTTTCTGTGATAGATCACTCAGTATTATAGACTCTAAGTCCATCCACGATGCTGTGAAGTCTTAATTTTGTCCTTCTTTATGGCTGGGTAATATTCCATCATGTATATATTCTACATTTTTTTTTTTTTTGAGTTGGAGTCTCACTCTGTCGCCCAGACTGGAGTGCAGTGGCCACTCCTGGCCACCGCAGCCTTGACCTGCTGGGCTCTGGTGATCCTTCCGCCTCAGCCTTCCGAGTAGCCGGAATTACAAGCGTACGCTACCACGCCCAGCTAATTTTTTGATTTATTGTAGAGATGAGGTCTCGCTGCCCAGGCGGGTCTCGAACCCGCGGGCTCAGGCAATCCATTCACCTCAGCCTCCCAAAGGCGGGAGATTACAGGCTGAGCCACCGAGCCCGGCTTATTCTACATTTTTAAAAATCCAGTCCTCTTTCAATAGGCAGCACATTTGGTTCCATGTTCTTGCTATTGTGAACAATGCTGCAGTAAACATACATGTGCAGGTATCTTTTTCATAGAGTGGTTTGAATTCCCCCAGGTATATTCCCAGTAAGGAGATTGCAGAGTCATATGGAAGGTCAACTTTTAGATCTTTTAGGAATTGCCACGCTGTTTTCCACAGAAGCTGTTCTAGTTTACACTCCCACCCTTTTCCTCGCATCCTCTCCAGCATCTGTTGCTTTCTGAGTTATTGATGATGGCTATTCTGACTGGAGTTAGGTGGTATCTCAGTGCAGTTTTAATTTGCATTTCTTTGAGGACTAGTGAGGCTGAGCATTTTTTCATGCTTCTGTTGGCTGCTCATATGTCTTCTTTTGAGAAGTGTCTATTCCTATCTTTTGCCCACTTTGTAATGGGGCTGTTTGCTTTTTTTCTTTTTGGCACGTCTGAGTTCCTTGTAAAAGGATTTACATTTTTTTCTTATGCATTTTTTCTAAGAAGTAATTATATGTACTTATAGCTTTTCCTACTATTGTGAGTGGTATCACATATTCCATTATAATTTTTATTTGATTATTACTGGTGTTGAGAAACACTATTAATTTTGTAAGTTTTTCTATCAACAAACTTGAAAGCCTCTCTTACTTAACTTAAAAGTGTCCTTGCTGATTCACTTAGTTTTTCCATTCATATGATTATACCAAGTGCCAATATTGAAAATTTAATCTCTTTCAAGACTTATAATCCTTAAAAGTCTTCTTCATGTATATTCTTCTTTATATAGGCTTTTTTAGTATTCTGGCTTTAGAGCATTACCTACATTTAATTTTGACTAATCAAATCAGATATGAAGAAAATAATCTGAAGAAAAGTGATAACCTTATCATAAAGCTTAAAGAACAGACTTACATGCACTCTGGATTTTAGCTATAAACCAGATATAAACTGAAAACACCCTACACTTTATTGTACTTTTCATTGTTTTATTTTGCATTTCTATTATTACTACTGGGTTTGAACACCTCTTAATCAAGGTGGTGGTAATTAAAGTTTTCTCTTTTGAAGAGATTTATATGTAAGCCTCTGAAGCCTCTCACCTTATGGAAATCCCAGCAAAGTTTGCAAGATTTCTATGAATTTCCAAGGGATTGCACTCTCATGGCTTTGAGATCTTGCACCCTATACATTATCTCACATTTCACCTCCTGCTGGTCTTCCTCATTCTATCAAACCCAACAATGACATGAAACTTGATCTCCATTCTTTGACTTCTTAAGGCACTCATGCATGTAGCAGATTTAACCTAAAGCATATAGTAGAAGATTATTTACATTACAGTAATACAAATAATTTAAAATAAAATATTAACATTCTTGTACTTAAAAGTACTTTAGTGCATTTCTGGTTAAAAAAAAAAAGAAAGTAAAATGACACCACTACTCTGAAAAACAGAATTTGGCAGTTTTTTTTATATACCCAAACATTCAAATACCATGAAGTCCAGCAACTTCACTCTTGACATTTATCTCAGAGAAATGAAACACACAAAAACCTGTACATAAATGCTCATAGCAGCTTTATTCATAATAGGCAAAAACTGGAAATAACGCAGATGTGCTAGACCAAAATATGAAAGTGGAGCAGAGTAGAAAGGTAGGTTGAAGTCTGTAGGGAAAGACAGGGAATGAATGGTGGAGGGTTGAAGGGCAAATGATTTGAAAAGCTGTGGCACATTCACACCATGGAGCACTACTCAGAAATGCAAAGGAGCTGTTGATGCATGCTACAACTTGGATGAATCTCCAAGTAATTATGCTGAGTGAGAAAAGCCAGTTCCCAGTGGTTACACATTGTATGACTCCGTTTATGTAACATTCTTGAAGTGACAGAAGTATATAAATGGAGAATTTGCAGCTGCCAGAGGTTAGGGGCAGAGGGATGTGGGGTGTGAGAAAGCTGTGTGGTTATAAAAAGCAACACGTGGCGATGGAACTCATCCGTATCTTGACTTGGCAGTGGATATACAAACCTACCCTTGTGATAAAACTGCATAGAACTAAGTACACACAAAAGTACAAGTAAAGCTGATCTATCTGAGTAAGATCAGTGGGCTGTAGCCTTGTCAGTCCGGTTGTGATATTGTACTATAGTTTGGAAAGACGTTAGCACTGGGGAATGGTATTCTTTGTGTACCTTACAATTGCATGTGAATCTTCAATTACCTCAAAATAAGAAATTTAATGTTTGAAAAGAGTACTTGAGCCATCCTGAAACCAAGGATTACTTACTCACTAGCGGCTTTTCTCTACAGACTTCAACCCAGTCTTTTTCCTTTCTTTGTTTTTCTGCTCTCTCACTTTTAAATTCTGGTTTGGTTTCTCTGTGTTTTCTTGTGCACTCTCAATCTATACTCTCAGGGCCCAGCTTTTGTACCCAAAGCAGGTTATCAGACACTTTCCTAATCAATTGTAACCCATATAGTGGTCCCCACAGACAGCTTCTGTTTTTACTGTGTTGCAGTCTGCATAAAGAGACCTCTTGCCCTAGAACATTGGTTAACAACAAATATTTGTTGGTTTTTTTCTTTTCTTTTTTTTTTTTTGGAGTTGGAGTCTCACTCTGTCGCTCAGCCTCTGCTGGGCTCCAGCGATCTTTCTGCCTCAGCCTTCTGAGTAGCCGGAATTACAGGCACGCGCTACCACACCCGGCTGATTTTTTTATTGTATTGTAGAGATGAGGTCTCGCCTGCCCAGGCGGGTCTGGAACCCGCGGGCTCAGGCAATCCACTCACCTCAGCCTCCCAAAGGCGCGGGATTACAGGCTGAGCCACCGTCTTTTAATTTTTTTATTTTAAAGATGTGAGGTACCATTTGGAGTTAGGTATACACATGTTCATTATGCAGGTACCCTTGTTGATAAGGTGTGCCCCCCTCCCCCGGCAGATTCCCAATACTGCCAATCCCGTCTCCCCACCCCGGGAAATTTCCAGCTACTGCCAATTCTTTTCTTGTAGTATTACAATAGTTGTTCAAGTTTCGCTTATGAGTGAGAACATGTGATACTCAGTTCTTTGTTTCTGTGATAGATCACTCAGTATTATAGACTCTAAGTTCATCCAGGTTGCTGTGAAGTTCATGATTTTGTCCTTCTTTGTGGCTGCAAAATATTCCATTGTGTATACATACTCCATATTTTTTATCCAGTCTTCTTTCCATGGGCAGCATGGTTGGTTTCATGTTCTTGCTATTGTGAACAATGCTGCAATAAACATGTGTGTGCAAGTATCTTTTTCACAGAGTGATTTGAGTTCCACTGGGTATATTACCAATAGGGAGATGGCAGGGGCGAATGGAAGGACGATTTTTAGATCTTTTAGGAATCGTCACACTGTTTTCCATAGAGGCTGGACTAGTTTACACTCCCACCAACAATGTAGAAGTATTCCCTTTTTGCCGCATTCTCTCCATCATCTGTTGTTTTTGAGTTATTGTTGAGGGCCATTCCGACTGGAGTTAGGTGGCATCTCAGTGCGGTTTTAATTTGCATTTCTTTGATGACTAGTAAGGCTGAGCATTTTTTCATGTATCTGTTGGCTGCTCATATGTCTTCTTTTGAGAAGTGTCTATTCATATCTTTTGCCCACTTTGTAATGGGGCTGTGTGCTTTTTTCTTTTCAGCACGTTTGAGTTCCTCGTAGATCCTAGATGTTAGGCCTTTGTCGGATATACAGTTGGCAAATATTTTTTCCCACAGGGCTGTCTTCCCACTCTCTCAATGGTTTCTTTGGCTTTGCAGAAGCTTGCCAGTTTGACCAGGTCCCACTTGTCTATCTTATCTCTTATGGCATGGGCATTTGGGTATGGATCAGAAATTGCCGGTTCCAATTTCCATAAGGGTGTCTCCTGCATTTTCTAAGGTTCTTATAGTTTGAGGTTTTACGTTTAGATCTTTGGTCCATTTAGAACGACAAATATTTGAGTAGAAAATTTTTAAGAAATGTAGAGGAGGATGTACAGTGTACATTCCAAGAAGCCACACGTGACATCTCATCCTACTTCTCTTTTCATTCTTAAAACTCCCAGGTCTCCTCTCTTTTTACATTCCACCCAAAGCTTGGCCTGCTTTCTCTCAGCCTCCGCCTCTCCCTGGTGAGTAATCTCATTTCTGCCCTTGATCCTCCCACCACTTCTGCCTGATCTCTTCAACTTTTGTCTGCAGCCCAGTTTAATTTTCCATTTTCCAAAAGACAACGCTGAGGAGGACACCAGAATGGCAAAGAATTTAGAGACTGAAGACACTTATTCTTTAAAGAAGGTTCAGGAGTGATAAAGCTGTCATCAAACTCACTTGGTATTGTTCCTGGGGGAAGAATTAAGTAGAAATTAGTGGCAGCTAGATTTTGACTTCGTAGAGGAGATAATGTTCTCACAAAGAATACTACCCAGTCTGTCTACCTCTTGATGATGGACAAGATCTACCTCTTAAGCTAGTGAGCATGCTGTAACTTAAAGTTTTTAACCAAAGATTCAAAGAATAGTGGAGAGGTTGGTGAGAGTTTGGATTACTGCAACGGGAAATGGGCATGGACTCAACAAGATGACTCTATTAATAAATGTAACCTTGAATCACTTGAATGAGAATAAGAAGAGAGGGCAATAGGAGCATCCGCTAACATTTAGGGAGTGTTTCCTATGTACTGGGGGTTATGCTGGTGCCATTGTTATTCTTATACCGTTATTATTAAGTAATCATATTTTAAATAAATTTTGCCAGCAGCTTGTGCTATGTATAATAGCTTTTGCCAAATACTGCATTTTCAGAATGACGAAGCAAAATGAAGATACACAGAGTAACTGGAGGGGGATACGTAGGAACTCTCTGGTCTTGTAAGGTCAAGATGTTGCTGGCTATCTCACAAGGTCAGTTATCAGCTGAATTTTCAAAACAACGATAATGGGGATGTAAAAATTAAAAAGTATAGATCCTATTTATAACTTTTAATGATCCAGTGTTATTGGTCTTAATGATTTAATTAGATTTCAAAAACAAACATCTTTTTCCATTTAATTTCCTTTCCGAGGAACTAGTTACATAGGTGCACCTTGACTTGCGGTGGGGTTACATCTCAATATATTCATCATAAATGAAAATATCGTAGGTCAAAAATGCATTGAAGCCAGGCTCGGTGGCTCAGCCTATAATCCCGCGCATTTGGGAGGCTGAGGTGAGTGGATTGCCTGAGCCCGCAGGTTCAAGACCCACCTAGGCAACATGGCAAGACCTCATCTCTACAATAAATAAAAAATTAGCCGGATGTGGTAGCGCACGCCTGTAGTTCCAGCTACTTGGAAGGCTGAGGCGGAAAGATCACCGGAGCCCAGCAGGTCGAGGCTGCGGTGGCCGGGAGTGGCCACTGCACTCCAGTCTGGGCGACAGAGTGACTCCAACTCAAAAAAAAAAAATAATGCATTGAATCTACTGAACATCATAGCTTAGCCTAACCGGCCTTAAACGTCCTCAAAACACTTACATTAGCCTAGAGTTGGGCAATAGCATCTAACAGAAAGCCTATTTTATAATAGAGGGTTGAATATCTTATGTAATTTATTGAATACTAGGACTGAAAGTGAAAAACAGAATAGCTATATGGGCACTCAAAGTATGGTTTCTACTGAATGCATATTGCTTTCATCCCATCTAAAATTGAAAAATTGTTAAGTCGAACCATCCTAAATTGGGAACCATCTGTATATAGTTTTGGAAAAGAGCCTATAAATTTTGAAAACTTCTTGAGAGGAAAATATTTTGGGGTTAATTGGAAATGCACTTGTTAGGCACGGCTGCATTTTGAAGTCCTGCTAGCCCTGTGCATGCTGTTATGTATCAGTAAGTAAGGTACAAGGATGGGACAAACTTACTGGCAACTTGCAAAGGCAACTCATTGCGTTATTCAAGTACTTACAGTGAATTTCATGCCACAATGGATGCTATGGGACTCTAGAAGGCCTTGAGAACCTGTCACCTTCTTCACATCTCTGCTGACAAGGACTCCATTCAAGGCTGTCTCTTTCTCTCTCCTGGATGGCCCTGCCTTCAGTGTGTCCGATTTCCCAGCCCGGATGTATGCTTTCCAAATGCAATTAGTATGCACTTTCAAAAAAACAGAGCTGAGTAGGTCCCTTCCTTTCTTAATATAGTCCTATGGCTGTTTCTTGCTCTCAGAAGAGAGTTTCAACTCCCT
The DNA here is from genome assembly GCF_000164805.1 of Carlito syrichta. NCBI lineage: Eukaryota > Metazoa > Chordata > Mammalia > Primates > Tarsiidae > Carlito > Carlito syrichta. The sequence goes on along the minus strand of NW_007248550.1, from coordinate 405,942 downwards.
TCTTGGTACATAAGACCACTCATGACCCTATGCTTCCGTCTCTGGCCTCACCCCTCCACTCTCTGACGGGCTCTTAGCTAGAGTGAACTTTCTGTTTTCTTAGCTGGTCTGTGGGCCACCAGTTTTTTTTGGCTTCATGGTTTAAATAGGAAACGGTTCCTATCTTAAAAAGATGAGCTTGCTCTGTTGCTTAGAATAACTTATCTAAACACCATTCTTTGCCTGTCACTTTGAGCCCCATTTTGAATGTCACTTCCTTGTTGTGTGCTTTTTAGCCACACTGGCCCTTAGCTCCTCAAAATCTATTCCTATCTCAGGGCCTGCACATGGGCTGCTTCCCCTCCTGGATCGCTCCCATTCCCCACCATCAAAGTTCCACACCTGCGCCTAACTCTTTGCATGCGCCTCTATTGTCTACTAAAGCAGAACTTCTTAAGGAATACCTTCTCTGATCTTGCATACATGTTTCTCTGATATCCCCTCTCATAGTGTGCACTACTTTTCCCTAGCTCTGATCACAGCTATATTTAAACAATACATCATAAAATTAGTTTTTAAATATCAGACTCCCCTTCTAGATTATAAATTCTACGAAATCAGGAATCATGTCTTTTCTTATTCACCACTTATTTCCAGCACTTAGCATGAGGTAGACGCAAAATAAGTGTTTGCTGGGTGAATGAATGAAACAATCACTACTCTCAATTAAATATTAATCTGATGCTAGGTATACAATGCATGTTATTGAGAAGCAAATCATATACGTATATAACCATTTCAATAGACCATAAGACATCATTTAGCTTTCTTCACTCCAGTGTATCTCGTACATGTTGAGTTCCTGCTTTTGGTTCTTTTGGGTGTATCCAGAAGTGGAATTGCTGGATCAAATGGTATTTCTATTTTTAATTATTTGAGGAACTGTAAAACTGTCTTCCACACAGCTGCATCAGTTTTTCATTCCCACTCAGCAATTTCTTCACATTCTCACTAACACTTGTTATTTTCTGTTTTTTTAAAATACTAGACATTCTAATTGGTATGAAGTGGTATCTCACTATGGTTTTGATTTGCATTTCTTTAATGATTAGTAATACTAAGCATCTTTTCATGTGACAAATGGTCATTTGAAGACCTTTAGAGAAATATCTATTCAAATCCTTTGTTAATTTTTGAATTGGATTGTCTGAGAGTTTTTTTGTTGTTGTTGTTGAGTTGTAGGAGTTCTTTGTTCTGGATATTAACCCCTTATCAGATATATTATTGCAAATATTTTCTCACATTCCATGGGTGCCTTTTCGCTCTATTGATTGGTTCCTTTGGTACATAGAAGTTTCAAATTTTTATATATTTTCTATTTTAAATTGTTTTCTTTTGTTGCCAGTGTTTTTGGCATCATGTGCAAGAAATCATTGCCAAATCTAGTGTCATAAAGCATTTTCCCAATGTTTTCTTCTAAGATTTTTATAGTTATAGCTCACTTGTTTAGGTTTCTTATCCGTTTCGAGTTAATTTTTGTATATGGTGTAAGGTACAGCTCTGACTTCATTCTTTTGCATATGGATATTTCACTTCTTCTTTTTTTTTTTTCTCCTGGAGGATATTATGTGTCAGGCTTGGTGCTCTAAATAAATGAACTCATTTAAAACTTACAATATAAGCCGGGCTGGTGGCTCAGCCTGTAATCCTGCGCCTTTGGGAAGCTGAGATGAGTGGATTGCCTGAGCCCGCGGGTTCGAGACCCGCCTGGGCAGTGAGACCTCATCTCTGCAATAAATCAAAAAATCAGCTGGGCGTGGTAGCGCATGCCTGTAATTCCGGCTACTTGGAAGGCTGAGGCGGAAGGATCGCCGGAGCTCAGCAGGCGAGGCTGCGGTGGCTGGGAGCGGCCACTGCACTCCAGTCTGGGCGACCGAGTGAGACTCCAACTCAAAAAAAAAAAAAAAAAACTTACAATATGTCTGTAATGGAAGTTTTATAAAAGCAACTGAGGAAATAGATCTAAGAGCAAGATGAATTTGAACCAGGTAGCAAGCTGGGATTTAAACCCATGTCAGTTCAACAGCAAACTTGGTGCTGTTTCCATAATGCTATGCTGTCTCTCCAAGCCCAGATAGCAGTCATTTAAAGCTCTACATTAGTTATCATGAGATGACTTCCCAAATGTCACCTGCCTCTATGGCTACTTCCTACATGGATGTTCATTTCTAAAATACATGTTGTTTCCTAAATATATTGTGAGAATGTCCACTTTTGAGAATTGTGGAGAATAGTGGCACAGCATAAGCAAGCCATAGTTTTCTCATTTATTTTTATCCTATCCATCCTATCGAGTCCTATTCCAGAGCACACTGATTTTGTTTTTCTCCACACTTCTAGAGCACTTGGCATGTACAGCTATACAAACTGAAACCCAGTAGCAGAGATGTCTCCCCAGTATTCATTCTTTCTTGCTTCTGTAGATTTAGAAATTGTATATCCTAGGTTCCCTTGCAAAAATGACGTTTCCCAGATTTCCTCCCCAGGGTCTACAGACCCATGTGACTAAATTCTAGCCATAAGACATATAAAAATTATAAAGTGGAGGATCCAGAATGATATCCCCTGCATTTTTGATATTAGTAATTTGCATCATCTCTCTCTTGTTTCATACTTAGCCTGGCTAAAGGCTTATCAAATTTACTGGTCTTTTCCAAAAAATGACATTTGGTTCTGTGGTTGATTTTCTCTATTAATTTCCTATCTTTATTTGATTTCTGCCCTATTCTTTATTATCTCTTTCATTTTACTTCAGATTTAATTTGCTCTTGCTTTTTTAGTTTCCCAAGATGAAAGCATAGATTATTGATTTGAGATTGCTTTTCAGTTCTAAAATATGCATTCAACTCTATAAATTTCCCTCTAAGCTTTTACTGTATCTCATACATTTTGATAAGTTGTATTTTCATTTATTTCAAAATATTTTTAAATTTCTCTTGAGATTTCTTTTTTGACTTGTGTGTTATTTAGAAGTGCATTGCTTAATTTTCAAATGTTTGGGAATTTTCCAGTGATCTGTCTGTAATTGTCACTGAATTCTAGTTTAATGTCATTTTGGTCTGAGGGCATACATTATATGATTTTTATTCTTTTAAATTTGTTAAAGTGTATGTTATGGTCCAGGATGTGGTCTGTCTTGGAGAATGTGTTTTCTGTTGCTAGATGAAGTTGTCGATTATAGCCAGCTGACTGAGGTCTGTTGCATTCAACTGTGTCCTGATTTTCGGCCTGCTTGTATCTTTTCATCATGATACAAGAGTGTTGGAGTTGCCAACTATATTAATTCATCTATTTTTTCTTTGCAGATTTTTCAGTGTTTGAGTCATGTATTTTGGTGCTTTGTTGTTAGGTACATGCACATTAAGAATTATGTCTTCTTCCAAAAAAACCTGACCTTTTATAATGTAATGCCTCTCTTTACCCCAATAACCTTCCCTTCTCTGAAGTCTGATTTGTCTGAAATTAATATAGCTACTCTCACTTTCTTTTGATTAGTGTTAACGTGAAATATTTTCTTCATTTATTTACTTTTAATCTATAGGTGTCCTTCTGTTTAGAGTGGATTTTTAAAGAGAGTATATAGTTGGATATTACTTTTTGACCTACCTGACAATCCCTGTATTTTAAACAGTGTATTGAAACCTCTGACATTTATAGTGATTGTTGATATAGTTGAATTAATACCTACCATATTTGTTACTATTTTCTATTCTTTCTCTTGTTCGTTGTTTCTATTTTGTCTTTCATCCTTTTTCTGCCTATTGTGGTTTAAATTGAGCATTTTATATGATTTCTTTGTTTCTCTTGTCTTATCATATCACTTATACTTCATTTTTTTAACACTTTTTAGTGGTTGCCCCAGACTTTGCAATACACATTCACAATGAATCCAAGTCCACTTTCAAATGACACTGTATAACTTCAAGTTACTCCTAAATGTGAGTTCCTTATAAAATAATCCTAATTTCTTCTTCCATCTTTTGAATCATTGTTGTCATTCATTTCACTTATGCATAAGTATAACACTCACACATGCACGCACATGCATATCTACATGGATAAAAACACTCAATATTGTCAAGATAAACTTGGTCTATAGACTCAATGAGGTCTCAATCAAAAGCCAAAAAAAAAATTATATTGTGGATAGAGATAAACTGATTCTAAAGTTCATATGGGGAGACAAATGACCCAGAATAGCAAAAAAAAAAAACCAATGTTAAAGGAAAAGAACAAAGTCCAGGGACTGATACTACCCAACTTCCAAACTTATTACAAAGATACAGTAATCAAGACAATGTGATATTGGCAAAAGAGTAGATAAACAAATTAATGGAACAAAATTAAGAGCCTAGAAATAGACCCACATAAGTACAGTCACATACTACATAATGGCGTTTTGGTCAACAATGGACTGCCTGTGTGATGGTGGTCCCATAAGATTACGATAGATCTGAAAAAATTCCTATCTCCTAATAAAGTCATAGTCATTATTCAAGCGTTTGTGGTGAGATTGATGTAAACAAATCTATTACATGTCCAGTCATAGGAAAGTCTAGCACATACAATTATGTACAGTACACAGTACTTGATAATAATAATAAACAACGATATTACTGGTTTATGTATTTACCATACTATTCATCTTATTGTTATTTTAGTGTGTACTATTTCTGCTTATTAAAAAAAAGTTAACTGTAAATTTTAGTTATCATACCACAGGCACAATTCATGAAAGAAAGAATGAACAAGCTGGTCTTGGTTAAAATTAAAAATTCCTGCTTTGCAAAAGACACTGTCAAGAAAATAAAAAGATAAGCCACAGACTGGATGAAAATATTTGTAAAAGACATATCTGAGCCAGGCTTGGTGCCTCAGCCTGTAATCCCTCGCTTTGGGAGGCTGAGGTGAGTGGATTGCCTGAGCCCACGGGTCCGCGACCCACCTGGGCAACTTGGTGAGACCTCATCTCTACAATAAATCAAAAATTAGCCGGGCATGGTAGTGCGCGCCTGTAGTTCCAGCTACTTGGAAGGCTGAGGTGGAAGGATCGCCAGAGCCTAGCAGGTTGAGGCTTCAGTGGCTGGGAGCAGCCAGTGCACTCCAGTCTGGGCAACAGAGTGAGACTCCAACTCAAAAAAAAAAAAAAAAGACATATCTGATAAAGAATTATTATCCAAAATATACAAAAACCTTTTAAAACTCAACAATATGGAAATAAACCGTCCAATTAAAAAATGGGTACAAGACCTGAACAGACACCTCATCAGATACACAGATGGCAAATAAGCTCCACATAATATGTCATTAGGGAAGTGCAAATAAAAACAGTAATGAGATACTACTACACAACAATTAGAATGACCAAAATTCAGAACACTGACAATACTAAATACCAACAAGGATATGGAGCCATGGGAACTCTTATTCATTGCTGGTGGGAATGCAAAATGGTACAGCCACCTTGGAAGACAGTTTTATAAAACTGAACAGACTCTTACCATAAGATACAGCAATTATGCTCCCTGGTATTTACTCAAAGAAGTGAAAAAATTATGCCCACACAAAATCTGCATAGAGATGCTTGTAGCATTTTTATTTATAATGGCCAAAACTTGAATGCAACCAAGATGTCCTTCAGTAGGTAAATGAATAAGTAAACTGTGGTGCATCCAGAACGTAAATAATAACATGGAATATTATTCAGTGCTAAAAAGAAATGAATCATCAAGCCATAAGAAAGACACAGAGGAAAATTTAAACTCACATTGCTAAGTGAAAGAAGCCAATCTGTGAAGGCTATATACTGTATGATTCTAACTATATAACATTCCAAATAAGGCAAAACCATGGAGACAGTAAAAAGATTCATGGCTGCCAGAGGTTAGGGGAGACAGAAGGATGAATGATGGAGCACAGAGGATTTTGAAAGCAGTGAAACTATTCTGTATGATACTATTATATAATGGTAGACACTTGTCATTACACATCCATCTACTCCTGTAGAATATGCAACACCAAGAGTGAACTCTCCTGCAAACTGTGGTCTGTTCGCGATAATAATATGTCACTGTAGGTTTATCAGTTGTGATAAATATATCACTCTTGTGGGAGATTCTTATAATGGGGAAGCTGTGTATGTGTGGAGGCATAGATACGGGAAATCTCTGTATCTTTTGCTCAGTTTCACTGTGAACCTAAAACTTCTCTAAAAAAATAAAGTCTATTTTAAAAACTAGATTATGCTGGGTGTGGTGGCTCATGCTTATAATCCCAGCACTTTGGGAAACCGAAGTGAGAGGATTGCCTGAGCCCACAGGTTCGAGCCCAGCCTGGGCAAGTTGGCGAGACCTCATCTCTACAATAAACCAAAAAATTATCCAGGCATGGTGGCATGTGCCTGTAGTTCCAACTACTTGGAAGGCTGAGGCAGAAGGATTGCCTGAGCCCAGCAGGTCGAGGCTATGGTGGCCGTGAGCTTGTCATTGCACTCTAGTCTGGGTTGCAGAGTGAGACTCTGACTCAAAAAAAAAAAAAAATTAGATTATTATGATGGTTGTACAATTCTGTAACTTTACTAAAAGTCATTTAACTGCACACTTAAAACTAGTCAATTGTATGTATATAAATTATTTCTTAATAAAGCTGTTTAAGTCAAAGGAAAAAAGAAAACAATGTGCAGCTGATAAATGTCCTTTAAAAAAGTCTCCTTCCCTTCTGATGCATATTATCTAAAACTCCAATGGCCATATTGGTCCATTCTTTAGAAACAGAAGCCACACATAGTAGAAATCCAAGGTAGAAACATGGGTCCTTAACATCATGGAACACTCTCCTAGGCCTGAATGATTGGTTTCACACTTCTTAAATATAAAAGATAAACATCTATCATATTTGGGTCACCGCTATACTATCTTGGAGTTTTCTGCTGCTTGCAGCTAAACCTGAACCTAAATTAAACAGTCCCTACCATGGGCTGATTTTTATTAATATTAGTCACTTTGAAATTTATTTTTCCCACAATAAAAATAAAAGCAATGCATGCTTATTCCACAATTTTTTGAAAATAGGAAATGAGTAACTTATTGTAGATTCTACAACTCTAACAGACTAGCAAATATAGATAAAATAATGTTATATAACATTTTTATAATCTGTTTTCAAATTTAACAGTATCCCATACATTTTCATGCTTCTATAAACTATTCTGCCTATTATTAAGTTAAATAGATAACCTATCATTTGACCTTAAGATTGGCTCTTTTTCACTGTAAAATACATAATTACAATAAAAGTATTTATTCCTCAGTAGCTGATGTTTTTGGATATTAGTATATCAGTCAGAGTCCAGTTAGGAGACAGAAACAACACCAGTAATTTGAACAGAAAAAAATTAACATAAAAAAACTATTAAGTAGAAACAGGGAATTAGCTTCTAGGGAAAGATAAAAAAGAATACTAAAGCACACACTAGGGCCAAGAGAGAATACCCCAAGAAGAAACTAACATGGAGGAGGGTTCCCTCCCCAAGACTGGGTTTCAAACATCATTAAGAAGGTAGACGTGGTCCAGTGGATACCAGAAAAACGCACAGGGTTGTACTGGACGCAGGCCACAACTGGCAGGTCCAGGCTGGTAAGCAGGAAACCACAGGCTGATGTCAAGAAGCAACACCTGCTAGTAGTGGCTGTGTGCCACTATGCACCCAGTGAGCAAACAACTGCACCAAAAAAGCAAGAAGGGAGACAACCCATTAACACCAGAAAGAGAAGCCCTTCTCCTGGAATGTGCCTCCAGTGCCTCCTACAGGCAAAGATCAGCATTGTGCCAGCTGGCTTGTGAGAAATGTGTGCAGGATTTCGGCTCCAGTAACACAAAGCCAGGAAAAGAATGATAGACTTGCAGCTAAAAGACAATAAAATGATAACTGGCATAACCAGCATGTATCTGTTCTTCTTTTAATAATGGCACCCTAATTCTCTGCATTTACTTTTTTAGTCAATATACTCCACATCTCCCTAGTGATGGCAACTGGTGAGAAGATGATGTGTGATGTGTGACAATATCTGTCTGTCTGTCTGTCTATCTATCTATCTATCTATCTATCTATCTATCTATCTATCTATCTACCTACCTACCTACCTATCTATCTAAGCTTATACTGAATCTGCAGCCTGAGTCATTTGCTCTTTTAACTAGGTGAACAAGGAAGAATATGTGCTTTTTGTTTCTAGAGTCAGGACATAGAACCTTAAAGTGAAGCCCTTGCAGCAGAAAGCATTACTCAGAAAGCATTACCCCAGAAGGTCCTGGTGACTTTGTCTAAGTCTTAAAGTCAGTCAGCCATGGTCTTCTCAGTTATGTGAGTCAATAAATTCTCACTTTCTTTAGTCCATTCGAATTAGGTTATTATATTTTCTATTACTGGCAACAGAAATAGTCCTGACTGACACAGTTCCTCGGGTTTTCAACCATAGTAAGTATTTTTAAAACTCTTACTGTGTCTAGTCACAATTTTTTCCCACTAATGTCCTCTTACACAGATCTTTGTCAACACAGAGTATAGCTGTATGTGGGTCATTACTAATTTGACAAAACATTGATTCATTTACTCAGAAAATATTGGTGGAGTGACTGAAATATGCCGCATACTCTGCTAGGCACTGGAAATTGATGCACAAGCAAGAGAGACACATTCCTTATTTTTCTGAAGCTTGGAGTTTAGTAGGGGTTTATGGAAAAGCATATTGACGGTACCTGGAAGAAGTTCTAGTAAGAAGACGAGCAAATGACTCCAGGGTTGAGAATGTCTTATCTGGGAATAAAGATATGAGGCTCGCATGCCGGTAGCAAGTTTAGCAAGAAAAAAGTAGGATGTCATTTCTAGAATTATTATTGAATAAAAAGAGAAAAGAATCAAAGACAACAAAAATGCTTAAGAAATGGACAGATGATAAAGACGAGCATAAAAATGAAACTGAACAAACCAGGATAGAGGTAGGAAGAAAGGGTATCAGTGAAGGAAGGAAGGAGCAACTGTCGAGTCCCACTGAAAAACGTCGTACATTTAGGACTGAGAATTGGTAATTAATTTAGCAACAAGAAGCTCACTGGTGATCTCAGCAAGAGCAATTTTATTAAAGTGGAGTGGGTGGGATCCACATGATATTCACTGGAAGAGTGAATAAAGGTCAGGAAGTGGAAATAACAAGCTAAAATTTTTCTTTTAAGAAATTTCCTGTAAAATGGAGGAGGAGGTAGCTGAAGGCAGACTTGAGTTTGAAGGGGAGTTTTTTTTGTTGTTTTTTTTTAAAGAGAAGTGCTGGATAGATTTTAAAGTTAACGGGAGAAGCCAGTAAAAAGGGAAAGATTGGATTTATAAGGGAAAATCAATTGGTAAGATCCCTGAGAAGACAGAGGCAGATGGGATCAGAGCAGATAGAAGGATTAATCTTGAACATGGGAAAGGACACGTCCTCATAGGTTACAAGAGGAGAAAAAGAACGAGCAGGGAAGGAAGGAAGTCTGTGGTGTGGGGGACAAGAGACTGAGGGCATGTGATGGCTCCTATTTCCTTTGTGAAAATGACGGCCAGCGGATCTAAGTGTGGAGACAGGAGAATCTGAGGCATGTAGAGGAGGCCTGAAAGTGAAAGCGTCCCCAAGGAAAATAAGCAAGAACTGAATAAACAAACAACCGCAGAGAGCCTTAAGGGATTTTCTCCAGCAGTCCTCCCTTGGTGCATGTATCGAGAAAACAAAGCATGGCTAGTGCTTTCTTTAGATTTCCTCCTCTTTGGTCCCTGTGATCCTCTGTGTTTTTCTAAAAGCTCAGTCGTCCATTCCAATGAGATTTTAAAACGTAATCAGCTTTAACTCACCATAGTTATTCTTTTTTTAGTTTATAATGCTATCTCTCATAGTATTTTGGTTTTCTTTCTCTAATTTTCCTTGACTAACATTCCTAAAATTGGGATATCCTGTGTATTATTTTCCTACGGCTATTGTAACAATCACCCTAAACTTGGGGGCTTAAAACAACACACATTGAAACCCTTTCAGGTATGGAGGTCAGAAATGTGACATCAGTTTTACTGGGCCAAAATTAAAGTGTCAGCAGGGCCACACTCACTCTAGAATGTCTAGGGGAGAATCTGTTTCCTTGCCCTTTGGTAGCTTCTTAGAGTTACATTCCTTGTGGTCCTCGGCTCACAGTCCCTTCCTCATTCCCCAAAGCCAGCAGTGTAGCATCTTGCTTGAGGGGTCACATTGCCTTCTTCCTCTGTCTAATCAAACCTCCCTCTGCCTCCTTTTCAGAAGGACATTTGTGATTGTATTTAGGGCCCGCTCCGCGATTCCAGTGTAACTTCTCCCGTCTCAAGAGGCTTACCTTGATCACATGTGCGGAAACTCTTTTATGATGTAAGGTAAGATTCATAGGTTCCAGAGATCAGGACTCAGATGTCTTCGGGGATCATCACTCAACCTTCCACGTCCTGTGTTCTGTGTTGGAACTGCCAGTCCTCCGTGGCACTGGAAGATGTCTGGACCTACTCAGGGCAGGAGGAAAACAGCTACTGGTGGCAACACGTCACTCTCTGAAGTCCTTGTGTGGGGATAAGGGGCAGAGGTCAGTCAGACTCTAAGAATCAGACTCTACTCTAAGTGTAGACTCTAAGAAGGGACATTCGATGTAAAGCTTGGCCCGCATGAACTCCTTCTGAGCTGCCCAACAGAAATTAAGAAGCATTCTTCTACAGTGGGGAGAGTGACCTTGAGAGACGAAGAGACCGAGATGGGAGAGAATAAAAACTACCTGCATCCTGTAAAGAAAACTACACCCTAACTTTCTCCTCTCAAGTGTCTCAAACACAGTGCTGTATATCTGGGCCACATTTACCAAGGCCTTGCTCCTTAGTATCTCAAACATGCTTAAGGGATTCATTAACTTTAATAAAAAACATTTTTATATTTCTAGCCGTGTATCCCTTTTCGACTTTCTCTCATGAAGCTAGTAATTTTCTGGAACGAAGAAGATTCTTGACAGGCACGACCACACAGTGCCTCCAGACCAGTTTCAGCTTCTCTTCCATGTCACGGTGCCCTTAAAGTGACGCAGTTCAGCTCTGTGTAAGCCTTCACCAAGGGCAGACAGCGGTACAGCACAAACCCGCAACATTACAAGAAATCCATTCCGGCCACCAGGAGGGCTAGGCATGACAATTATTTTGATTTAGAAACCCTGACATCATTCTTATAAAAGTATCTGCCTTCTGTTAAATGATTTGCAGAGCAGAGAGGGCTGGAGAATTGCCAGACATGGTACGTCGTTCTATTGTTCTAATTCCTAGATAATAGGAACTAGGAGACCCCAACATCTTTGGTTTGCATCCAAATATTTAGACAGAATAAATCAGGGCCATCGTAGTTGAAAAAGTAATTTTCTCTTTTTCTTAAGAATGTAATTTTCATATCATTTATATGTGTTAGATAAACATAGATGTACAGATGAGGTGAGTATTGACATAGGGGCCTGGAGACCTGGGTTCTAGCCTGATTTCAGTCCTGGCACGTGCACTATACTGTACCATTTTGATAAACATATTTTCCTCAACAGGACCTCACTTTTCTGGGCTGTAAAACGGATGAGTTGCCCTAAATAATTTCAGTGGTTTCTCTCTCATAGTCCACTATTACTTGATTTTACCCTCCTGTCAAAAGGCATTCGATTCAGGATAATTGTTTAAAGGTCTATACAATTTTTAGTTGGCATTATCTTAGAAAAGGTGGCTATTTCTCTGACACCTCCATACAGACTTCAGATTCTTATATTTTACTTGCATTAATTAATTTGAGCAAAATGGGCATTCTGACATTTCTGCAGTCATGATCTGAGAATATTCCTCTTTTATGAGTCCTTATTTTTCTTTTTCTTTTTCTGTCTTTTTTTTTTTTTTTTTTTTTTTGAGTCAGGGTCTCACTCTCTCACCCAAGCTGGAATGCAGTGGCACAATCACGGCTCACTACAGTCTCAAACTCCTGGGCTCAGGTGATCCTTCTACCTCAGCCTCCCAAGTAGCTGGAACTGCAGCATGCATCGCCACGCCTAGTTAATTTTTGGTTTTTTTTTTTCTCTAAGGACAAGGTCTTGATATGTTGGTCTTAAACTCCTGGGCTCAAGCAATCCTCTCTCATCAGCCTCCCAAAGCCCTGGGATTATAGGCATGTGTCACCACGCCCAGCCTGCAAGCCCTTATATATTGAAAGTTTTTAAATCTTCCCAAGATTATTGGCTACCCAGGGCATTTTTTTGGAAGATCACACCCTTTTGAAAATGCTTAAACACCTAAAACATAGGCAGCATACCCTATTAAAGTAAAGGCAATATTGTTTCTGTAAAAGAAATTTCATCTCGTTAGAATGTAAAATGTTATCTTGAGGACAATGGCAAAAGAATATACATAATATATTTAGCCTTGAGAAAGATCTTACAGGATTTCACACCAAAAGCTATTTAAACATTTAAATTATGATAAGATGTTCAAATTTTGTCAAGGATGAGGAGAAGGCTAAAATCAGAGGTTGGAAACTGCAGGTCAGATCTGCCTGCAGATATTTTCGTTTGGCCCACACAGAATCTTAAAAATTCAAGGCTGAGCATGGTGCCTCAATCCTGTAATTCCAGCATTTTGGGAAATCAAGGCAGGAGGATCACTTGAGGCCAGGAGTTTGAGACCAGCCTGCAAAATAGCGAGACCCTCATCTGTACAAAAAAATACATGCCTGTAGTCCTAGGGTGGCTAAGGCAAAGGGATCACTTGAGTCCAGGAGTTCAAGGCTGCATACTACTACACTCTACCATGGACTGAGAATTCTCACTCCACCAGAGTGAGAATCTGTCTTGGAAAAAAAAAACATTTTCACCAAAAAACTTGGCATTTGGGCTATTCTTGAAAAATGATCAGGCCGTACTGGAAATACTTTCCCCATGTGTACCAGCAGTCTATATAGAGTCTAGTGGGAGTTCCCTTTATCAGGAGAGATCAATGCCATATTCTGCAGTACTCCCACCACTCCCTATTGCCTCACCCAGCATGTCTTTTATTCACAGTACTTCCTGTCCCTGTAGGAATTCAAATTTTCTCATGCTTTGAACAGGCAAATAAGAACTAAAAATAAACACTTAATTTTTATGAAGGTGATCTGTAGACGAGAACATAGGAATTTCTCCTCTTTCATCAGTTGTGGCTAGCTCTTTTTTTTCTTTATTTCTTTTGAGTTGGAGTCTCACTCTATATCGCCCAGGCTGGAGTGCAGTGGCATCCTCACAGCCACCATAGCCTTGACCTGCTGAGCTCAGGTGATCCTTCCACCTCAGTCTTTCAAGTAGCCAGAACTACAAGGGTGCACTACCACGCCCGACTAATTTTTGGGTTTATTGTAGAGACGAGGTCTCACCAAGGTGCCCAGGCTAGTCTCGAACCCACAGATTCAGGCAATCCACTGACTTCGGCCTCCCAAAGTGCTGGGGTTACAGGCTGAGCCACCGAGTCCATCTGTGGCTCACTCTTTAAGTTGAAAAATGCCAGACGGACAGAAACAACCTCAGCAAGAACTCCCAGGCAACGTGAATAGGAAGGGAAACGGTAGAAGAGCCTTAGTATGGGTAAGGGTCAAGAACCGACTGCATTTAGAGGAAATATCTTAACCAGAATCCTAATATGAGCATCTCTGAGCCACTCATTGTGAGTAATTCCCTTGCCTGTAGTTGGCTCCAACTGGATGGACCATGTACATGATGAAGCATATTGATATCAGTTTCTCCTTCTGGAAAATTCTGGGAATGCGTGTTCCAGGGCCTACAAAATAGGTGTGAGTGGCTACAATTCCTAAGCAGAAGTTAAAATAATTCTTGAAAGATAGACTCTCATGCATCTGAAAATACATGATTTGAAGTAAAATATGCTCAAAATGCAAATGCCCGAACAAGGATAAATTACATTTTCATGTTTTCTCAATAACTTTGGCATCATTTGGCACAGATATTGTAATTCAATTTTGTGAATAGGTAATATGTTCACATAATTTATACACTGAAAAGCATCCCCCAATCTGCCCTACCTCCCTTATACACATACAGTTCTTGCTGGTTTTTTGCTTTGTTGCTTCAGAGAATCTTTATGCATAAAGGAGCAAATAGATATACATATTTTTTCTTTTCTCTCCTTTTAAAAATAACTGACACCATGATCTACACTTTAATGTACCCTGTTTCCTTTCACTTAGCAATATATCTTAGAGATTATTTCCCATCAACTCCTAAAGAGCCTACTTACTCCTTTTTTACAGCTGTAAAGTAGCACAGATATATCATAATTTATTTAGTCAGTCTTTACTGATGAACATTGGATAGCTTCCAATCTTCTGCTATTACAAACAATGCCGCAATGAAAAGATGTCAATATATGTCTTTTTTATATGGGCTGATATTGTTCTAGAAAAAAAATTTAGAATTGGAATTGTTGAGAAACAAGATATATGCATTAGTGACTTTCATAGCACTGCCAAATAGCCCTTCATAAGGCTGACATTAATTTTTTTATTTATTTGTTTTTACTGAGACAGGGTCTCTTGCCCAGGCTGGAGTACAGTGACACCATCATAGCACAGTGCAGCCTCGACCTCCTGGGCTCAAGTAATTCCGCCTCCCTCATCCTCCCGAGTAGCTAAGACTACAGGGTGCACATCACCATGCCCAGCTAACTTTATTTTCACTTTTTGTAGAGATAGAGTCTTGCTATTTTTCCCAGGCTGGTCTCAAACACCTGGCCATTCTCGTACCTTGGACTCCTTAAGCATTGGGATTAGAGGAGTGAGACATCACACCTGGCCGGCTGACGCCAATTTATTCTCTCACCACTAATGTTTGAGCGTGTCCATTTCCCCATCCTCGCCCACATATATTAACCAACTTTTGAAACTATTATTCTCCAGTGGCCAGTTCTATGTATTCACGCACCAGTAACTCATGGTTTTAATTATCAAGAGATTTTTGTTTGTGTATTTGGCAGTGCTAGTCCCCAATTGTTGCTCTTCTCTTACTCTGAGAAACTATCAACTTTTTCTTCTTTCTATATGAGGTTAGGAAACAGCTTGATGGGCTCTTCTGATTGAATGAGTTCTTTACTTTATGAAAGCTGTGTTGAAATCCAACTTTAGGTTCAGCTCAACAAGGGGGGCAGTGGAAAGCTACATGGATTCACCTGTATCCTCCAATTTATGTGTGTCTTTTCCACTGCTTGTGTATGAATCTAGTATAAATGGAAGCAAAAGCAACTTCACACCCAGTTCCAATCCCTGATCAGCAATGCCATAGGACAAAATGCCCACGAACTCATAAATCTTCCACAGCCCACAAGGTTAGGTTCTTGTTCAGAGATTCAATAACAGTTTTGAATTTGGCAGTTCTACCTGTAATTATTTCCAAAGTCTTTCATCCTCACTAAACCATAAAGTCCTGGGTCTGTCTTGGTTATTATTATATTCCTACAGGCCTTGGCACAGTACAGGTGCTCAATAAACATTTGCTGACTGACTGCCAAGATCATACACCTACAAAATAGAAGAACTAGGGATTAGAATCTAAAAACCTTCATTGCATTTCAGAATTCTTCTCACTAAACCACGTTATAATACTATACCTCAAAATCACCTCATATAACTAAGAGAGTTATGGAATATGGTTTCCCTGGAGACTCCTCAGAGCTCAAGTTTATCATCATTCAAGAAGCAGAATCTTATCAGATTTTCAATGAAAGAAAGTAAAGAAACGATGGCAGAATGAGTGCACTCTATATAGAATATCTTTTTTTAAAAAAAACTAGTGATTCTTCACAAGAAATCTAGGAATTTGTCCAAAAGACTTAAATGATAAGCTACCCAAAAGTGGAGAATTAAGAAAAACCTAAAAAAACTCAGAAATGAAATAATACTATTGTGAAGCTATTCCCTTCGGAAACAAAGGAGTTGTTTAAACGACATTGATTTAAAACATTTGCATGTGTATCTAACTTAATAATTGATAAACTATGTTTTTAAAAATTTCTATTCATAGGGAATACTCAAGAAGAGAAAGAAAATGGTTTATATTATTGCTCACAACATCACTAGAAAAGGATGAGCCTGCATTGGTTTGAAAGAAATCTTTTGAGAGAAATGAAGCTTCCTAATTAAATTCAGTTAAAAACAAGATACAATGCCACTGTATTGGCACTGAGGGGATTAGAAAGATTAATCAGTGATGTTTTCTGTCCTCATAGAGCTTGCACCCTATAGGAAAGAAGGGCATGCACATGTCCAACTATGGAAATGGTAGATCATGGTAAGTGTAAAGAACTGTTGGAGAGTGCAAGGGGGAGATGGAATCTGAATGGAAGTCTCAGGGGACATGGAGGAGGTGGTGGTGGCATCTAAGCTAGTGCTGTATATTAATTTGTTTGGTCTTTGTCCCAGATTCCTGGAATACAGTTTCTAAAACCCTTGGAAAATCCTGGGTGATAGGAATGTCTTTGTTATATGAGACCCTTGGACCATGGCTGAATTTACACTAACAAGATAACTCAAGATTGAGCTAGTCATCAGAAAGACCAACCATGTGACTAGGGGGCTGGGACTTTGAACAACATGATGCCAACCTAACCTCCCAACCTCCAGCATGGCGGGATCTGAAGAATGAATTGAGTCACCTAGCCAAGGATCCAATCTATGGCAGGGGAGGAAGTGTTTTCCTTCTGAGGGAACTTCTGAAGGTCCTTGGCTAGGTCTGAAAATCAAACTGAAAAAGAAAGATCAACAGAAGAAAAAGCATAAAAATTCATTTAATGCATTTATATGAAATAGGAGCCTTCATAAGGAAATGAGGACCTGAAGAAAGAGTTAAACTTTAGTGCTTTTTATAGAAAGTTTGTGAAGAGTGAACAATTGTAGAGAAATACGAGGAGGTACTTAAAAAATATATAATTTATTTTTTTTAAGTCTGCATTTATTTTTATATGTTTAAATTTCAGTCACCTTCCACTTAATGCAAGGCACCTATCAAGATACTTTTTCCACTGCTCAAAATAGTTTTTGAACTCATCTATTTTGATGCCTTTTGTCCTTTGCTGTTTTTTTGTTTCGCAAAATGTTTCCCTCTAAGGACTTTTTCCATCCAGGGAAACAAAAAACAATTGCTTGAGGTGAAATCGGGTGAATAGGGAAGAGGGTGGGGCACAGGGGTAATGTTATTTTTGGTCAAAAACTGCTGAACACTCAGCACAGTATTGGCAGGTGTACTTGTAAATCACCCATCTTGAAATGGGCAAATGAGAATCTCAAAAAATATTTTGAGAAGAAAAGAAAAATTATTTTGAAAGAATCTCAAAAAAAAAAAAAAAAATTCACTGAAGCCAAACACAGTCTCTCACAACAATGCTAACTGGTACACTGATGCTGATGGATTTTTAGAATACTTACCTAGCAGGGGAAGCGTGTACTACAAGAAGTCTGCCCTCCAAAAAGTAATTCCAGTTTATTTTATTGGGTTAAAGAATATGATCTAATGGTAATAAACTGGAGAAAATTTAGCAAGGCCTGTTCAGAATTTTCTTTGTGACTTTTTATCTTCAGCTATAAGAATGTTCTTTTTTTTCCCCTCTGGGTATTGGAAGAGCACCTTTTACATGAGAATCTTAATACCTGCCTCAGGGAAAGTCATATATATATATATTTTAGGTTTTATGACCTTCTTTAGGAAAGAAAGTTGACAGAAGGTCAGAGAGACTTTTCTGCTGCTGCAGTTTTTCTCAAATTCCTTCAGCCTAAAATATTCATATACCAAAGTGCCATATTTTGGAGTAATGTGTTCTGAGCCTCATTCAATCATGCCTATGCAGTAAGACCCTAATAAAAACTCAGACACTGAAGCTCAGTGGAACTTCCTGGTCAATGAATACATCGATGTGCTGAGAAAGTGATGTGCACTGATTCCACAGGGAGAGAGCATGAGAGTTATGTGTTTGAGACCCTCCCAGACCTGGCCCTATATGTGTCTTCATTTGGCTAGTTCTGATTTATTTACATAAAGCTGCAGCCATACATATAGTAATTTCCTGAGTTCTGTGAGTCATTCTAGTGAATTATTGAACCTGAAAGGGTCATGGGAAGCCTCAGAATTTGTAGTCAGTTGATCAGAAGTGTGGTGACCTGGGGACCCCTGAAGTATGGCTGGTGGCTGAAGTTAAGAGCAGGTTTGTTGGGGACCATGTCCTTTCGCTTGCAGAGGGTGTCTACATTAATTCCAGCGATTAGTGCCAAAATGGAATTGCAGTATAACTGTTGGTGACAGGATATGTGTGTATTAATGAAAGGTCGTGTTCTAAACAGGCAGAAAGAGAAAGATAATTTCACATGGAAATAACATTGAGTACACCAACAGCCACCACACCACTGTGGCTGCTTATAAAGGTTGACAAGCTGCTCAGCTGGAAGCAGTGTGGGAAGTGGATGAGATAGTTGTGGAAAAACGACATATAGATTCACTGTGGAAAAGCTTGAAGGCAAATGTTATGACTACTGAATTGTATTCCAAAGGCAATGGCGAACCATTCACCATTATTTAGTAGTATTTTTTCACATGTTCATCCCTGAAATTAATTATCCTCAATTTTACCATCGTGACAAAATCATTTTTAACATTTTGATGTTTCTTTTTAGTCGTTTTCCTAAATAGATATATGCATATATTTGCACATGCAGGCACCTGTATACATTTGTATAAGATTGTAGCTATCTCTCTTTTTTTTTTTGAGTTGGAGTCTCACTCTGTCGCCCAGACTGGAGTGCAGTGGCCGCTCCTGGCCACCGCAGCCTCGACCTGCTGGGCTCC
>NW_007248550.1:385311-386959 GCF_000164805.1 Carlito syrichta | reverse complement strand
CCTCAGCCTTCCAAGTAGCCAGAACTACAGGCGCGCACTACCACGCCCAGCTAATTTTTTGATTTATTGTAGAAACGAGGTCTCACCAAGTTACCTGGGTGGGTCTCAAACCCACAGACTCAGGCAATCCATTTGCTTCGGCCTCCCAAAGTGCTGGGATTACAGGCTGAGCCACCGAGCCCAGCCTAAAATTGGCCTAAAATTGTAGCTATCTCTCTACTATGTTTTCATTGAACACCACTTATTTTCTCAAGCATTTATTAATTATAGAAGCAATACACATATATTTTGGGAATACAGATTAAGAGAAAAATAAAAAGGAAACACCCATAGTTCCACCATGCAGAGATAACCTCAGCTGGCATTTTGGCTTAATTTCTTCTGCTGTGGAAATTTCTTTATAGCTATGGAGCTGTAAATATTTTAGATCATAGTATACACAATTTTATTGGCATTGCAAATCCCTACACATGCTCAACCATAAATTTTTGTACCACAAACTACTCCCCACTCCTCAGATAAAAGTATACTCATTTAGAACAATATTTGATGATATCCCATTATAACATAACAGAGCACAACTGACTTGTTACTCGTGTCTTGACGATGCCCAGGCCCAATCCTAAAGACTGATGCACGTTGAGCCTGAAATGCTTTGACTCCACAGTGTGCTCCAAATGTTAACAATCAGTGCACCGCTCCAGCTGCTGCCTTCCTCCTGGCTGCTCTGTTTTTTCTCTTAGGCCCGTTTTGTCTGCTTGTAGTGTGTGTTTCAACTGGCCTCTCTGAATTTTTCTTTTTCCTTTTCTCTCACAGTTCTGCTAATAAAACCAGCAGGTTGAAAAAAGCCTATGTGGACAAAAAATAATTGACAGATAAACCTATCGTTGTAAAATGTAAAAGGAAATGGACTAATGTCAGAAAAATTAATTTCAGCAAGAAGAAAATAAAAATAAATAATACGCATGCTGACTATGATGCATAGAAAATCTATTTAAATGGTTTAATGGAGTTTGTTTTAGAGAACATTTCACTGACCAAAATATTTTAATACTACTAATAATAAGTACTTAAATTTTTGTATTCAAAGCAATCTGGAAGTTCAAAAGTGAGGTCATAACAATCACCAGGTAAAAATGATGGGGAACCAAACCAAGCACTATACCCCCACTCGAATATTAAAATTAATAGTATTGACTCTACCAAATATTGCCAAGGATGTGATGCAACTGGAACTCTCATACAACTCATGGTGGAAAAGTGAAATGGTGCAACCTTATAAAAATGTTTGGAAGAGATTTTAAAAATTGAAGATATACCTACTACGTGACCCAGTCATGCCACTCCTAGGCATTGACTAAAGGGAAATGAAAGAATATGTCCACACAAAGACGTATGTGTGGAAAATCCATAATAACTTTATTTGTAATAGTCCAAAACTTAAAAACAACACCACCAACAAAAAGAAACAAAATAGCCATCAAGAAGTGAATTGATAAGTAAATGCAGGCATATCCAAACAATGAACTACTACTTAGTCAAAAGAAGTAATGCACAAAGGTTAACTCCAAATGGATCAGAGACCTAAATGTAAAACCTCAAACCATAAGAACCTTAGAAAAGGAAGGAAATACTCTCATGGAAATCG